>NW_028283803.1:0-179234 GCF_059441095.1 Idiotropiscis lumnitzeri
GTATGTAAATCACGCCCTCCATGCTGAGAAGATAGAAAATAAAAAGAAGCAGAGGTCTATAGACAGGACAGGTCAGGTAGGACAGGTAGGACAGGAGGTCTTTTATCGAGGTGGAAAGGGCCTAGGTAGCTTTAGAGGACAAAGGGGCAGACGACAGAGAGGAGGAAGAATAGGAAGAGGAGCAAACAGGCAAAATACATCAGGCTGCTGGCGTTGTGGTAAAGAAGGCCATATAGCAAGAGATTGCCCTGAGAAAAAGCAACCTTCAGCATGACTAGGATAGGAAGCATCTAAACAGGATTTAGAGGCTGATCAAGGAACAGATGAGTTTCTAGATGAAGAGGTCCTCCTAAATTTACAAGAGATATTGGCCTTTGATGAAATAACTGAGCTGAAATAACCTTATTGGTAAATGGGTCACCAATTACCTTTTTATGTGACACTGGTGCATGTAGGATTGCTTGTAATAAATTAATTCCAAATGATAGAGCAAGAGAAATGTGTCATAGTCAGATTTGCAAGTGGAAAACTGTCTAGAGTAAAAGAATTAGAACCTGTGTGGTTGAGGGACCCAGAAGGACACTGAGTTGGTTGCATGAATTGAAATTAGGTTTACTTTTACAGAACAATGAGAGCCCAAGTTGTGGGGATGTGATTAATTTACAGAAAAAGATTATTGATGGCACAATTTATACTTACATGATCCGACAGACAAGGTATATCATTCTGATGATGGGTTTTACTTAATTGTATACTTGTGTCTTTTTCAGAAAGAGAGGAGTAGGTGTTGTGAAATCTTAATTGAATGAAGAAGTGAGCATGAGAAACCCTTGTAGGAGCATAGGTGTTTCCTGATTTTGTAGTTTTTGATTTGATACCTTGATAGTTTTGAGTGGCTTTGGTAAGGCTACAGTGAATTTGGAAAATTAAAAAAAAAAAAGGAGTGAGGAAAGTTTGACAGAGGGCAATGGGTATTGGTGTAATCGTAACTCATGAGTGTGCTGTAACAAAGAGTTAACAGCTCTTTGAAGTTAGATGCTCGTTCCCAAGTAGGGGGAGGAAGTCAGAGAGAGAGTTTGGTGATTGAAGAAGGTGTGACTTGAACAAATGAATAAGGATAAGAATTAGGTTCTGCTGTAAGGATGATTTGAAGAAATAAATATGTTATGTTTCATACTTCAGTTGATGATCTTTCTATTAAGGTAACTGTAGTTAGTAACTGGAATGAAATGCACAGATGGAAATGACACGGAAAAAAAAGATGGTAATTTGATAAGAAGGGCTAGTATTTACATTAGAAATAGAAATAGAAATAGAAATAGAAATCCCTTTATTGTCATTGTACTCAAGTGTGCAACGAGATTAGAGGGCTCCCCTCTCCAGTGCAATACAACAATAATACAGACAAATATATAAATTAGATAAATAAATAAGACTGAATAGGGCATATAGAAACACATCACAATGCTGTTTTGCAAGGTTAGGGTGGTCTCGTGTGTGTGTGAGAGTTCAGTATGGAGATGGCTCTCGGAAAGAAACTGTTTCTCAGTCTATTGGTCCTTGATTTGATGCATCTGTAGCGCCTGCCAGAGGGCAACAGGTCGAACAGGTGTGAGTTTGGGTGGGTATTGTCTTTGACGATGTTGAGAGCCCTTCTGAGGCACCGGGCGGTGTAGATGTCCGACAGCGAGGGGAGAGGGCAGCCAATAATCCTTTGCGCTGTTTTGACTGTCCTCTGGAGCCTCACTCTGTCCGCCTCAGTGCAGCCGCTGTACCAGGTGGAGACAGAGTACGTCAGCAGGCTCTCGATGGACGAGTGGTAGAAGGCCAGCAGCAGCTTCCTGTCCAGGTTGAATTTCCTGAGGACTCTCAGGAAGTGCAGACGTTGGCGGACCTTCTTTACCACTGCTGTGGTGTTGTGACTCCAAGAAAGGTCATCGGAGATCTGTACTCCCAGGAACTTGAACGTGTGGACCCTCTCCACACACACGCCTTCGATGCAGAGGGGGGGCGGCAGCGTCTTGTTCCTCCTGAAGTCGACGACAATCTCCTTTGTTTTAGCAGAGTTAAGGTGCAGTCTGTTGTCCTTGCACCAAGTTGTCAGTCTCTTTACCTCCTCTCTGTAGGCTGTCTCGTAACCTTCCGAGATCAGACCGACCACTGTCGTGTCGTCAGCAAACTTGACGATGGTGTTGTTGCCGTGGGCCGGGCTGCAGTCGTAGGTGTAGAGGGCGTACAGGAGAGGGCTCAGCACGCATCCTTGGGGGGAACCGGTGCTCAGCATGAGGGTGGAGGACGTGTAGGGGCCGAGCAACACAGTCTGGGGTCTGTTGGTCAGAAAGTCCTTAATCCAGATGCGTGTGAGGGCAGGGAGGCCGAGAGTGTCCAGTTTGGCGACGAGGATGTCTGGGATGATCGTGTTGAATGCCGAGCTGTAGTCCACAAAGAGCATCCTTGCATAGCTCCGCTGTTGTTCCAGGTGGCCCAGTACAACATGCAGAGCAGTGTCGATGGCGTCCTCAGTGGATCTGTTAGCCCGGTATGCAAACTGGTAGGGGTCCAGAGTGGGAGGAAGGCAGTCCCTGATGTGCTGGAGAACCAGCCTCTCGAAGCACTTCATAATGACTGGTGTGAGAGCAACAGGACGGTAGTCATTCAGGTGGACGGCTGGTGACTTTTTGGGGACAGGAATAATGGTGGAGGTTTTCAAGCAGGAGGGGATGACTGCCTGAGCCAGGGAGCGGTTGAAGATCCTGCAGAAAACATGTGACAGTTGGTGGGCACATGCTCTGAGGACCTTGCCTGGTATTCCGTCGGGTCCAGTAGCTTTTCCTGGGGTTGACCGTGTTCCTCTACGATGAGTGGGGGGGAGTTGGAGCTTGAAGTGCGGGGGTGTGATGGTTGGGGCGAGTCAAAGCGAGCGAAGAAGCAGTTAAGCTCCTCTGCCAGCGATGCACTCGGGTCTACAGAGGTCGTGCTGCTGCCACGGAAGTTGGTGATGCTCCGTAGACCCTGCCACACCTCCCGTGGTCTGTTACTGGCAAGGTGGGCCTCCAGCCTCCCCTTGTAGGTTGCCTTTGCTAGCTTGATGCCTTTGCTCAGGTCAGCACGAGCCACCCTGTACTGGGCTTTGTCGCCTGACCTGAAGGCAGCGTCACGGGCCTTGAGGAGAGCGCGAACCCTGCTGGACATCCAGGGCTTCGCATTTGGGAAGGTCCGTATAGTCTTTTGTTGGGACACAGTTTCCATGCAGAACTTGATGTAGTCCAGTACACAATGCGTGTAGACATCAAGGTCCTGATGATCAAAGAGGTCCCAGTTTGTGTCATGAAAGCAGTCCTGTAATTCACTCATGGCGTCGTCACGCCAGGTTTTCACAGTCTTTGTGGTAGGCCTGAATCTGCGCCTGAGAGGGGTGTACGCAGGTGCGAGCTGCAAGGACAGGTGGTCTGACTGGCCGAGGGGGGCGAGTGGGAGGGCTCTGTATGCGTGCTTGATGTTCGAGTACACATGGTCGAGAGTGTTGTCTCCCCTCGTCGGGCACTTGACATGCTGGTGAAACTCTGGGAGTACAGTCTTTAAATTGGCCTTATTAAAGTCTCCCGCTACAATGTGACCGCCATCAGGGTGCGCCCGCTGATGTTTATTGATGACGCACGCGAGTAGCGAGAGCGCCGTGCTAGTGCTAGCGTCGGGAGGGATGTAAACAGCTGTGAGAATCACTACCGTTAGCTCCCTCGGGAGAAAATAAGGCCGGCATTTAACGGACATGAACTCGATGTCGGGGGAAGAGTGCTTCTCGACGATCGTGCTATCGCCGCACCAGTTCTCATGCACGTAAACACAGAGCCCCCCGCCCCTCCTCTTACCGGTGTCCCTCGTCCGATCCGCGCGATGTAGCGAGCGCCCGGCCAGCTGGATGCTAGCGTCGGGGACGTCTGCGTGCAGCCAGGTTTCCGTGACGACGATCACACTGCTATCGCGCACATAGCGGTTTCCCAGGATTTGTAATCCCAGGTCGTCGATTTTGTGGACCACGGATCTGGCGTTGGTGAGGTGCAGACTCGGTAGTGGTTGCCTATGGGGCTGCCGTCGCAGCCGTTGCAAGACACCGGACCTGCAGCCTCGCTTCTGCTTCCTCTCTCTGCGTCGCCTGCGCCGCCTCCCGGTCCCGATGACCAGCCACGGTGAGCCGGGCAGCCTCGCCAGTTCGTTCGGAATTTTGCGATCATAGCAAAATTCCTCTGTGATGGTTATTTCGCATCGATATCCAATGTTCACGATGTCCTGGCGGGTATATCGATGTTGTGCCTCAGTTGATGCCAATAAGAGCAAGCAAACACTAATAAAAAGTAATAAGGAGCACTGTGAGGGGGAGCTGTTAGCCGCTGCGTCCATGCGCGCCGCCATCTTAACATCCAAGGAATTAAAGCAGAGAAGAAATTAGAGACTACAAATAACATTGATGTGTACTTGTTCACTTTGAGGTAGAACTGGTTGAAGTAAAATGAGTCATAAAGTTAGAAAAATAGGAAATAAAAATAAAATTAACATGTTTAAGATTAACAAATTATTGTAAAGTCTGAGTTCCAAATTATGCAGAAATTACTGTGCCACTGAGTAAAATGATGAATGAGGAAAACCTCTAAATGACATTGTCCTTACACTGGACTGATAAAGCATATTCAGCTTTTGTGAAAGGAAACAAGTGTTCGTATTAAGTATGGCACTGACCCTTTGTCCAGATGCAAAAGGCCTTAGTTTTAGTGTAGAAACATGGAGATAAGATGAAACCAATCGCATACTTCTATTCCAAACTAGACAACGTAGAATGTGCATTGAAGCACTGCATGAGAACAGTTAATGCAGTATCTATTGCTGTAGATATAAGATTAAGATAAAGATGGTCTTTTATTAGTCCCACAATCTGGAAATTGCAGAAACAAGTGCAACCATAGTTTTGTTCCATCCTCTGGTTTTGAGAGTACCACGTGCGGTTTCTGCATTGCTTTTGCTGATGAACATGACGTTTTTGTCACCGGCGGGACATTTATAGTGTATGAATACATTGTTATCAAAACCACATCTGATTATAGAGAGATGTACAACATTAAACCCGGCTGTCATTATTATGTCAGGAGGATGGTACAAAACTAGATTGTTATGAGTTAGTAGAAAAAAGTAACCAAAAGTAAAGGCATCAAAAAGATTCGCCTTCAGAAAACGGAGAAGTGCTATTTGTAGATGGAAATAAATAAATAAATAAATAAATAAAATACTGTAGTTGTATCAAATGACACTGGGAAAAAGAACTTAGCAGTTACTCCTCAAATTACTCAGCTCATGCAACAGAATTAGTATCTTAAACAAAAGCGTGTAAACTAAAGAGAGTAAATTGTGTTACTATTTACACATATAGTCGTCTTAAAATGTGTAGCGCATACATTGCATAAGTGTTTTCCTTGAATACACATTGCAGACAATACAGCTAAAGAAGCTGTTGCGGACATACACGTTTTAGTGATAGAAGTCCCAAAGTTAAACAAAGGCTTTGGAGGAAAATGGTGTAACATCGCTACGTGATCTCTGTATGACCAAACAATAATCTTTACAAATGGGCTGCTATATTGAGTCATGGGATAACACATGTCTCAACAGGGGAAATGGTGCATCAGATATTACGTTATTATACGGCTTACGGCTTTAATGCTTATTCGAAACATTTTTGTAGGGCATGTTTAACGTGTGCGAAACACAATTCACAAGGTAATTTGAGTCCACGCAGAGGACGCTTTCCTACACCACAATATCCATTTCAAATTATTCATATGGACTTATTTGATAAAAACCAAAGTGAAGAAAAAAAATAAAATAAATGTTTGGTCATCATAGATGTGAATTCGAAATGGTTAGAACTCTTTCTAACCAACAAATCCAGATGCATTGACAGTGGCAAAAGTACTTTGTAAGGATATCATTCCGAGATATGGTATTCCTGAAAATAATAAACAGTGATAATAGTACCCATTTTGTTAACTAACTTGTGAAAGAGATAGGAATGTTTCACGTTGATTTGAAAGATAATTGTGCTTACCACCCTCAAAGCTCTGGATTGGTGAAAAGAATGAACAAAAAAAAAAAAAGTGAAAAGGCTATGCATTGAGGAAACGGGGAGGCAGTGGACACAGTGTATGGAAATTAGTAAAACTGTTTGTAAAAACGACAAGCACTGTGACTTTCCATTGAATGTTATGCGAGTCGCCTCTCTGTCCACTTTTAAACCTCGCTTGAAGATGAATATTCGGGCCTTTGACTCAGCATGAGACTGTTGCTGTTCTGTTGTTTTTCTGGTATCTACTGTAAATGTGTTTATGTGAGTTAATTTGAGTTATATACAGAGAGTTGCACTGTATTGTATTTCATTGTATTTAGGACCGAGACGTTGTAAAACATTGTTTGGAAGGCCTTATAGAATACCTCAAATTTAAGAACAAATGGGAAATAGATGCTGAAGCAACTTTAGCTGACTACATGTGAAAAGTGTTAGAAAAACAAAGACAGGCACAAATTTAGAGTGGTGAGGATCTTTCTGTCTCCTAGCAGGGCACTAAACTAGTGGAGCCAGGAGACTGGATGCTTGAAAGAAGTTTGAAGATAAGACATATGTAATTACCCGAGGGGGAATGCCATGTTTAGTTTTATTGACAGCTCTCACAGCTGTAAATATAGTAGAAGAGTCAACATTGGTTCATTTGACACATGTAAAAAGGTCATTTTGGTTGAAATCTCCTACAAAGGAGATGAGCGGAAGTCTGATGATAGGGTGGTCTTATTTCATAAGACACCAGACTAAGTAGAGGGGATATTTCAGACAAAATGACCCTGAAGTGGTTAAAAGCAGCTGTTCTATGTTGGATGTATACAATTTTATTCTGATATTTTTGTTGTTGTGTTATATGTGGGAACAACCCAGAGTTACATAAACAAACTATGATGTGACTATAGTACAATACCAACAGTAAGAATCCCAATTACTAATCAAAATGGATTTGCAAACACCAAGCAGATAATTGAAAAAAAAAAAGTGATGGGACATATTTGTGGAGCTTGGACGACATGTTGATAGATTTGAGTTGGAACCATGAGTAATACTCAAGTGGGCAACTATTGGTCCACAGAACAAAGTTACAGGAGAAAGTCTGTACTTTCGTGAAAAGATAGCAATTGGACAACGAGATATCCAAAATAAGCAAATGAAATTGTATTATTGATATTATATTAATGCTTATCTTGATAATACATGTATGGATTGGGTCAGCGTGTATCCTGTGACTAGAGTTGATGTAGATGAACATGTTTTCTATGATAGTTGCTCTTGAAAATTTAAATAGCATTAATGTTGCTGACAGAGCTAAGCGGTTAGGAATCTTTTCACCACCACTGTGTCTGGTTTTGATAGTGGTTGAAATAAACTTCAATCACTATCAAGAGGGGAAATCTGGTGGTGGTGTGGATATGATAGATCATTTGATAAATCACCCAAAAATGTAAAAGGTTTTGAGACTTAGTGCATATCTGTATGTGTTTTTCATAACTAGGCCCTGCTTATAGATTATTGGTAGTTTCTGGAGAGTGCCATTTCACAAAATGTAATTGATTGATCGTAAATGGTATGTTTTATATTGTTTGTTAATAAACTGTGTGAACTGTCCAATGTCATGACAGGACATCGGTGACGTTAAAAAAGAGAAAGCAGAGTATCACGGCAAAAAAAAAAAAAAAAATGATTCAACATACATGGAAGCCATCGGTGTTCTCCTTAGTGTAAGTAAGTAAGTAAGTGTAAATTAACAGATCAAGTAACAGGATTTGAGTCCTCGAACGAAGAACAAAGAACGCAGACAGGTCAACTGCATCATCACAACGTGCAAAAATTAGGTAATTGGACGCAAAGTGGGTTTGAAACTGTGCATGAACGGCTATCAACCAATCTCTAATGGCATTCCGAAACAGGATGACTGTTGATGTATTGTTGGATGAGAGAGGTGGTGTTTGTGCTATGTTCGGTGAACAATGTTGCACATTTATTCCCAACAACACAGCGGTGGGTGGTCGTCTAACCAGGGCCATAGAGGTCTCAGGACTCTTCATGGTAAAATGAAAGGACAACTGGTCTGTGTATATATATATATATACACATATATATACACATATATATATATATATATATATATATATATATATATATATATTTGTTACTTTGGAATAAAGACATTAAATTGATGTAATTTTGTTTTAGAAAAATGCTGTAGTTTTTTTCTCTGAATACAACCTACAAACGGTTAAAAAGGACATTCTGAAATGTTTTTTTTTGGGCTATCAAATATTTAGTTTGACACTCAAACCGCACACTATTCGTGTCAATTTGTTTGGTTCTATCTCCATGAGTATTTTTTTGTGGTGCATCAAAAGCGTGTTTTAACTTACTTAGGTAAGACAGGTTTAGTGGAGAGATGAGGCCAAACAGCATCACACATCTATGTGCAAGAGATGGCAACTGACAAAGAACCTTCACACCTACAATAACTGCCCCGATGTAATGTGGTGGCTGAAGATCCTCTTCCTCCCGGACAACAAACACCACCATGGTGCACTTGGCAGGCTCTTGATCCAATTCATCCTACAGACCACCATGATAAAAGACAAATTCATTAGAGTTATTTAGATTAAATTTTTTTCCACCATGAAAAAAAAACAAACAACATATATATATGTGTGTGTGTGTGTGTGTGTGTGTGTGTGTGTTTATATATATATATATATATATATTTTTTTTTTTTTTTTGGAAGCATCTTTCAGGACACTCAAGGCCGCTGTACAGAGTAAAATACGAAAGTAAAAACACAAATACGGGTAGAAACACCAACACGTAAATCAAGCAGGATAAAATACAATAAAGTGGATGAGGGACATATCTGGAATTGGAGAGAGTAATTAAGGCGGAACAGATTGGTTTTGAGTTTAGTTTTAAACACAGGGAGGGTGGTGCAATTACAGAGGTCAGGTGGAGAGAGTTCCAGAGCTGGAGAACCGAATCGCTGAAGGCTCTGTCCCCCATGGTGGCAGGCAAGGGGTGGAGTGAGGAGGATGAAGACCGGAGAGCGCGGGATGGAGTGGGAATATGGATGATGTCTGAAAGGTAGGGAGGGGCGAGGTTGTGAAGAGATTTGAAAGTCATGTGTCATGTCATTATCCACACCGCTTATCCGGTACAGGGTCACGGGAGGGTGCTGGAGCCTATCCCAGCTGACTACGGGCGAAAGGCGCACTACACCCTGAACTGGTCGCCAGCCATAGATTTGAAAATATATAGAAGAATTTTGAAAATGATTTGTTGATTGACTGGAAGCCAGTGGATCTGCTGAAGGATGGGGGGTTGATGTGATAGGTGGAAGGTGATTGGAATCCATTGCACATCCTTGAGGCACCCTAAAGCTCCCGTATGTCTGTCACTGAGTCTTGAATTTTTACTTAGTAAACTGAATTTGAGCATATGCAGTATTGAATTTTTGGTGAGGAGACCTTTTTTTTGAGGAATTAAAAACGCATTTTAAAGTCCTACATTCAAGTTTATTGGGATATAGTTCTTAACAAAAACATTATGATCGAAAAATTCAGAATCAAATTAAAAATATACAATTTATGTAATTCGAATTCAGTTTTTCAATTCAATAATTCAGTGTTCAATTCAAAACATTCAGGTTTCAATTCAAATATCAAAGTTAAGATATTCACATTCAAATAACCAATATTCAGATTTAGTTTCAAGTGGGACAAATATCAGACCATAGTCCAGCAATTAATCCAAACTCTGTGTCAAATTAAGTGATGATTGTACTGCCTTTATTATTTTAGAGGAGGAGTAATACCTGCTGCTGTATCTTCTAGTGCTGGACGATTAATCAAAATTTAAATCGTGATTTAGATTTCTTAATTTTGAAAATGTTCTAATTGAGGGAAAAATGTTTCAGATTAAGAAAGAGTTCAAACAAATTACATATGTTCAATTTGAGAGAACCTGGCTAACCAAGATGGAACTTTACACCCTGGAATTGAAGGAGATACTTGGAAAAAAAGGCCGAGTTACTGGCACTGAAATAAGACCTATGCTCAGTTCACTCAGTCATGTAAGAGGGTTGTGTTTTATTACTGCAAATAGAATTTGCATCAAACTATTTTGGATAAGTCCATCATAAGCATTAACAGAATAAAACAATAAAAGATCTGTTAGAGCTTATGGATATCTTGCTATTTTTTTTATTTAAAGTTGAGATGCACTTTTTGGGATGTAAGCAATGCATATGTGAGCTTTTATTTATTTAAGACACTTAATCATCTTGTGTCTTTTTAAATAGCAAAACGTTGAAGCTGGAAGGGAGGGCATAATCCATTCCTTGATGAAATTCCTCGGACAGTCTGCAGAGGAACTTATCACGGACTACCAGGTAAATTACAACAGTATTACGTTTTTAAAGCTGCAATTAACTCATAGACTGTGCAGCAAACATTTTTATTTGTCACAATATTCAAATAAATTAATTGCTGCCAGTATGTGACCTGCTCTGGCTAAAGGGTTGGCATTTGGCAAAGGTTACTTTCGGGTAATTGACAAAATAAATCAGAAGGTCCAAAGTTTCGATTTTGAGATTTCTACAAAAATCCTATCCTTGAGGTTGAGGTTTCTATTTTAATTTCCGTTTTCATTGCCCTTTTTATTTATTTTTTGATTCTCATATATGCTGTTATAAACATGTAATGCAGATTGCAAATACTGTCACATATCACTGGTGTCCGGCTGAAACATGTTGTCATAATTTGAGTAATTTCATGTTTTTCTAGATCTAATCTATTGGTCAATCCACACGAGTGGGTGTTACTTGTAAATATTACTGACCAATCTCAAATGTTGAAAATGGTTTGCTCTCTTTGGATGATGCAGTGTTAATGATTGCAAAAACGTGCCATTGGAAGTCTCCTGCAAGGTGAAGATTCTGGAGCTTCTTGGATACTGCCTGAAGACAGCGATATTCAGAACTATAAAAAGCAAACACAAATTTGGGACATTATGCACCTAACCATGGATGTATATGCTCTTTCAGGAAGTCAGCAGAGAACAAGCAAAAGAGGACCAGGCCAAGCAAGTACTGAAGGTCTATGTCAGGGGTGTCAAACTCATTTTTATGGACGGGCCACATCGTAGTTGTGGTTTCCCTCAGAGGGACTGTGAACCCATATAAATTGATTGGAAAGCCAGTTTTGAAATCAGAAGCTAGTAAGTAATTGTTCAACAATTTTTCAATTTATTTTAAAAGGGGAGGATTGGTAACAAATAATTGGCAATATCTCATATCTCAGTGTTGTTGTGAAGAAAATATGCTAGAAACAGGAAGTTGATGCAGATGATTTGCCCTTTGCGGGCAACATAAAATTAGGTTGTGGGCCAGATCTGGCCCCGGGCCTTGAGTTTGACACACGTACTCTATGTCTTCCAAGCAAGTGAGGGACAAGAAGACACATCCCATGCCTCTGTTTCCATTGTTGCTTAAGAAAATGAGGTTGTGGAAATGTTGCCAGTCTCCTGCTCATGGGAATTAACTATGCGCTGAACTTACTAAATTTGCAGTACCCGTTTGAGGTGCATCAGAAGCTCTTTCTTGAGATAGATGGCCTGAAACTTGCACTCGGAGTCCATTCCCTGACTCTCCATTGAATGTTAGGCAAGCCCCCTCTCTGTCCACTTTTAAAACGTTTTGAAGACACATTTTTATTCTTTAGCTTTCGACTCAACATGTGACTGTCGTTGTTCTTCTTGTATCTACTGTACGTGTTTTAATTTGTGTTCTAATTTCCTGCTAATTTATACAACACCGTATGAAAAACACTTTGTTACAGCTCCAACTATTATAATTGCAAGTTATTTGTACATGGGTATTTCTTGTTTCGTGGACTAATACTGTGCGCAAATGCAAATGCTCGGCCTTTTATCACAAAAAATGTCCGAAGGGCAAGATCTTAATTCCTCCTCTAATATAAAACCTTCCCGAAGAACAAATCGTATAATTCTAACTTGCTAGATTTAGTCCAATGCACGATACATTTAGGCTAACTCGACGTCGCTCCAGTCAGTAAAGCACGCTTTATGGTTCACCAAAATGCATACCGTGAAATTCTTACCTTGTTTATGCGACGAGGATATTATCCCGTAAGGAGTTACACTGACGCTGTACTGCTTCTTTTTGTATTTCTCTGTTCAGGTCGTCCCTCCCGCATTTCGCCCAAAGTCAGACGGGATAGGCGGCAGCACCTCCCCGCAAGCCAGTACAAGATAGGCGGTGTGGAAGATAAAGATAACACGTCCCTCCGTTTGGATCGGGTATTGTGTTTTCTTTAGAGCTTTTGGTTCGTGTGCACTGTGCAACACAGTCTGAGCGCAAATACAAATGCTCGGCCTTTTATAAATAAAAAAAAAATCCGAAGAACAAGACCATCCTCGTCTAATATAAAACCTTCCCGATGAACGAACCTTATAAAACTTGCCCTCCGTCACAGCAAAACAATTTCTGCAACAATTTCATAATCCATTTGTAAAAAGACAACGGTAAGATTTCGTCCAGTGTACGATCAGTTTAAGCAAACTGGGTTTAGCTAGTCAGTAAAACACTCTTTATAGTGTAGCAACGTTAGTAACGCTAAATTCTTACCTAGTTTATGAGACGAGTGCTGTACTTGACTATTTTTTGTAATTTATTATTATTTTTTTTTTTTAATGCTTTATAGAGCAAATTGCACCTATGACAGTTGTTATTACCACAGAAGCCATCTCAAATGGTTGCAAACTCTGAGGGTGACTTTGAACCGGAAGTCCCGCCTCAATCGTCATCTGATTGACAGCGGAATCCTGGAGCCAGAGAAGAGAAAAGAATCAGACACGAAGTTGAAGAAGCGGAAAAAAATAAACATCGAATCTCCAAGTTCTCGCAACGAGGGTGACTGTTGGGGTCTGGAGAAGTGACCGGGAGATGGAGAGCCCCGTATTTTGGTCTTGGTAAGAGGGTAACTCACTTGATGTTGACGAGGGAACCTATGCCGCTATGCTATATACCGGCGTGAGAAAACTACGGCCCGGGGGCCACATGCGGCCCGTTAAACGTTTTAATCCGGCCCGCCGAATTTGAAAAAAAAAAAAAAAAAACCTTGTTAATGTTTTATTTTCAAAATAGTGTGGTTTTTCAAAGACAAGCTTTTGTTCACTTTCATTTAAAATTAAATGTATTTTTTTTCTCAGATGAGATGAGGTTACCAAAACACTCCATCCATCTGCTCCTGGTCCAGCCCCTCTGTCAAATTTTAGAACCCATTGTGGCCCGCCAATAAAAAAGTTTTCCCACCCCTGCTATATACTATAAGCTATGTTAATGTCGTCAGGCCATTATAGAGTATTTCTTCTGACATTTTGAAGGAGAAATAATACTCAACGTTTTATTTTTTTATGATGTTTGAGGCATTCTGACTGAAATACAGTTCAATTGAGGTTACCAGTAGTCATTTCCATTACCTGTCAATGTAAATTAGAATGTAACTTACTACAGTGAACCCTCGGTTATCGCGGTTAATGGGGACCGAGACCACCCGCGAAAACTGAAAATCCGCGAAGTAGCGGCGCACCTTCAAAAATGCTTAAAAAAAAAAAAGTGCGAAGTAGCGGCGCACCTTCAAAAATGCTTTAAAAAAAAAGTGCGAAGTAGCGGCGCACCTTCAAAAATGCTTAAAAAAATAAATAAATAAAATAATAATATATATATATATATATATATATATATACGGGTAGAGAGAGAGAGGGTGAAATGCATGTTATAACAAAAAAAAAAAATTATTAAAACATTTTTTTATTCCCCAGCCATTATTTTTGTATTTATTCAATTACTTCTTTTTGTATTTATTTAATTACTTCGACTTTTACCTGCTGGTACGCCGTCCGGTGTGCCCTGGCATTCTTCATTTATTTATTCATTTATTCATTCATAACTGACAGCCTCGCGCTCCGCTCATGCCCGGGCGGAAGGTGTTCCTCTTCGGCTTAACAACCACGCACGCCGGCCGGTCTCCTCCGGAGCTCTCGCACGGTCCCGAACGGAGCGAAATGTCGCCCCGCTAGTGCCCGGGCGGAAGTTGTTCCTCTTCGGCTTAACTGCCACGCACGCTGGCCGGAGCTCTGGTACGGTCCGAACCGCGCGAAACGTCGCCCCAAATCGTGCCCGGGGGAACGTGCTCTTCTTTGTCCACTCTCCTCTTCGCCCACGTTCTTCTTCGGCGGACGCCGGCCGTCTAACCACTCCAGCGCCCCGTCGTGCCGCTCGGCGAAACTACAATGCCCCCGAATATTTTTTAGACCCGCGAAGCACTGAACCCGCGAAAGGTGAACCGCGAAGTAGCGAGGGTTCACTGTATTGCAACCAGATACCTATAAAATGTCATTTAATTTGCACTGTTTTGATCGCCACTGTTTTGCTCATTGAACAACAAATGAAAAGATGAATCATACACAGTGTTTGTAAAGATAATTGTCAATGTTTTATTAAATGAAATTCCAATGTAAAATTGTGTAATATTGTGTTATATAATGGGTCTACAACATACATTTCTCACAGACAAGTAGAGCTTTTTCTCATGAAATGTGTTGAAAAAAAACTAACATTTGAACATTGTTTTGCGTTACAACATCCGTGTTTACTGGTCATAAATTATTAACTTAAGTTTAATATACACTACACGAGCTGGGTAGCCACCACGCCTCAACCACCATAACAAGTTCGCTAACCCTTTAAGTCGAACGAGGTAGCTAACATATCGGGTTCAATTTGTACCAAAAATATGCTGTTGTGCCTTGTGTCTCTGTATATGTCGTCATGACGTGTCATTTGACAAAGCCTTGTGTCGATGTTAGTTGTCGATGTAACAGTCTTATGTTAGATGTCAATGTATGTCTATGTTAGATCTCAATGTGTCGATGTTAGATGTCAATCTATGTGTCTATATTAGATGTGTTTATGTTAGATGTCTATGTAAATGTTTGTTAGATGTCGATGTGTGTAAGATGTCTATGTAGAGGTTGGTTAGATGTCGATGTCTATGTAAATGTTTATGATGGATGTCGATGTGTCTGTTAGATGTCCGTGTTTGTTAGATGTGATTGTAATGGTTTATGTTATAGACGTCAATGTAAGTGTCAATGTTAGATGCCCATGCATGTTTGTTAGATGTCGATATATGTGTCATTGTTACATTTCAACGTAAATGTTGTTCGTGCAAGTTTCCAGTCCTCCAGCCACGTGACATCATGTGCGTCAAAGTGATAACTCGTACATTTCACGGAGGGAAAAAAAACAGACACCATTGGTAGTTTTGACCGGGAAAAAAAAAATCATTTATTTTTTTCGAACACCTCATGTCTCTTTCAGCGTAAGAATAAACATGACACGACCAAAATAAAATATACCAACACAGGCAAATATTTAAGGAGCACTCAAGAGATACACTTCAGCTCATTTAATCCCACCTATTTTTACTAACGCAAACCCTTCAATTCTAGCGCCCACAGAATAGTGTGCTATAATGCTATAAAAATATGGAGCCTTTACCTGACAGCGTTTGAATATAACTGAATTCCCATTGCTCACGAAAAACTGAGAAACTAAGAACAAACATTTCAAGCACAAGCTTGACTTGACTTCAACAGTTCTATTTTTTCTTTCGTGACAGCTCAGACATCAAAATAATGCTTTCCTTCTATAAAATAAAAACAGCATGACAAAAGGTGCTGAAATAAACTATATACGGAAGTGCGTGAGTGACAGTGTGTGCATGTGTTTTTGCAACGCATGTGTACACCCCGCCATACAAATTACACAATTCGTTGGGTATGTGGTATACACTTAAAAACAATTGCCTTGGAGCAAGTGAACACAACACGTCTCACACTGTATACATGCTGTAGAAGGGCTGGGCGATATGACCTCAAATCAATATCGCGAGAAATCGAGCAATTTTACCTCGATAACGATAAATGCACAATAAATTCCCACGTGGACTAAAATCAAAATAAATGCAGGAATTGCATATTGACTGTTTTTTTTATTGACCAACTGGTACACTTTACTTTCAATGAAAAATAAAAGTACAAAAATCATTTGTATGAACATTCCAAATAGCTTGCAGGGTTCGCGGTTAACTTTAAAAACTGCTTGCCCATAGGGCAAGTGCCACTAAAATTTGCCTTGCCCGAGTGGCCAAATTACTTGCCCGACTTGGGCAAGTGACAATTTTTTTTCTCTAAGAATAAAATGTTTATGGTTGTAAAATGTGCGCCACAAATGTAAATAAACATATAATCTGATAAGCATAAATTAATCTTGTTTACATCATCAACCATGAAACCCTACTCACAAGAGCAAATGTATCATCCTGTGCAGTTATTGAAAATGTTAATTGTAGTTTTAATAATTAACAAATCTGCATGTTAAATTGGGAAAATGATATTACAGCAATCCAGATGATCAATTTTAAGTCCAGGAGAGCGTATTAATTGAGGAATCACATGAGTAAATTATGAGTGTGGCAAATTTGTGTATTCCTTTAAGACCAGTGCCTGTGGTGCTGCCTCCATAAGTTTCATAGCATAAACAGAACACAGTCACTGACACTATGTCAGGTCACATCATGGAGCTAATGAATTAACAGCCAATAATCAAATATTACTCCCTTCCTTACTCACAACTGAATTGTCAACTTAAAAATATTCGAGCTATTTTAGTCATGTCAGAGGAATCCGAAATGTTCGGATTTGAACGAACTCGTCGCCACTCGTAAACATGCGCAGAAGGTAAGAAAACTTCCGGCTGTCAATTTTCGGCCAAAATATCGTAGGTTTTTGTTGTGTTTTTCAAACTTCAAATGAGGATGCTACGACAGCGAGTTCCAATACTGCGGGATTTATTGACGTCCACTTTAACTCGACATTCACTGAACTAACTGATCCCCGTAGCGCCCGCCCATTACCCCCGATAAGGCCAATGGACCATACCAAAACATAAGGGGTTGTCTGGGTTAAACCATCACCATACAGTGCACACAAACAGATCACACCACCGTTTTCGTCAAAATTAAAGATATTTGGCTGCTTTAAAAAATGCTTGCCCGGTCGGGCAAGTTGCCCATAATTTTACCTTGCCCGTGGCCAAATTTCACTTGCCCCGGGCAATCGGGAAGCGGTTAACCGCGAACCCTGAGCTTGCTTTGCATGACTTGAACAATGTCACAAAGAAAAAGGGTACCTCTTCCGAAATCTTTTTCTGCAAATAGATTGCGCCAAGATGCTCTCATGATGTAAATAATGGCAAATAAAAAAACGCGAAATAAAATGAAAGAAAATGTCAATGCAAGCCAAATAAACAAGTGGGTATTATCGGGGAAAATGTGCCGTCTCGAGTACTCTGCTGCGCAGTCGCCACTTGTCATCTATGGAATGCACAGTTAGGCTCAATCAGGGATCCATGTTGCGACCCGACCACAAGTCGGATGTAGATGCAAAATGCTTGACATGTCTAAGCTCCCGGCCCGATGTAGTCCGTATCGGGAAATACGGCTTTCATGAAGCGTTTAAATCCTGTGCGCGCCACGTAACTAGACGAGCTTTATCTTTAGCTAGTGCTAGGCTATCGCGTCCACCTCTGAGACGTTCTCTCGTATGGTGTCGCCTCCGTTCATGGGCTGTTGTCACTTGTCGAACCTTGCTTCTCACTTTGAACTTTCAGCACAGCATGGTTGTGTTGTGGGTGGTGAGAAAGCTTCTGGATTTGAATCGCCAGCAACGAGAGCGACAGACGGGTGGAGTCACATGACTAGAGGCGCTGTAGCGGTCTTAAAGGGGCATGAACATTGCCGCAGACAAAAGGCTTTTCTTTTTTTATTCATCGAATTTACCGACATGGGCAAAATGATTTCGGTCATTGTAATAAATTTCGGTAACGGTAAATTTTCGGTTTATCGCCCAGCCCTATGCTGTAGCATGGCTTTCTTTGCCGTGGGTGTCAAATATTTTACTTTGTTTTCAGAGTGCTTACAGACCTCTTGGTTTTGCCTCAAAATAATTGTCTGCAAAGCAGTCTGTGCCATCCGCATCATTGATGTGCAGGAGTAGCTTGTTGGTAATAAATAGCTGCAAGAAGTCCGCTGTTTGCCGCAGCATCCAGTGGTCCAGCGCTCGCAGTGAAAGTCTTGTCTGGCAGCCCGAACCATCCCCAAACATTTCGAGATGCACGCCCACTAAATTCCAGAAATATAAACATGGACAAACTTGACATTCTTCCAGATTCTGTCTCTTTGCATTGTTTTGAAGTTACTCCTGCAACTTTTCCACTTCTTCGATCCTCCCCATTGTCTGAAAAAGAAGTGTATATTTTGATTTGAAATAATGACCTCAACATACCAATACATTTGTTTATCATCTGAACTGGATTATTTTGAAACAACATTTGGGATGGACATCTGGGATTTGTTGTTGTGTATATTCAGAGTAATCCTTTTCTTGTATATAGCTAAAGCAATAGTCGCTGGCCTTGAAAATGGGTACAAGACTTGACCAAATTAAGATGCCATAAGGTCTAATTTGCCCCTTCTCTACCACAACCGATTTAGAGGCCATTAGTAACAGATTTGAGAAGACCACTTTTAAAGATATGAAGCCAGAGCTCGGCACCGGACCCATTTTTATTATTTATTATAATTTTAATGTATTATTGAGCAAATGACACAATATGTCAGTAGTGATTACCACAGAAGTCATGTCAAAATAGTGCAAATTCTGAGGTCGACTTCAAATCAGACAGGCGGAGACGAGCGCCAGAGAAGAGATGAGAATCAGAAGAGATGTTGAAGAAGCTAATAACAAAAAAAAACAAAAAAACACATCAAATCTCCATGTAGTAGCAACGGGGATGGCTCATGGGGTCAGGAGAAGTGAGCGGGAGATGGGGAGTATGAGGTGCCGTTGGGGACAAAAGTCAGGAATCGCTTCACACTTCTGAAATGCACTCTTACACACCAGTGAAATTGTTGTTGCTCATGCATACTTATGAAACGCTATCATACATACGAGTGAAACGCTCTCATACACACTAGTGAAATAGTTGTTGCTCATACACTCGTCAAATGCGCTCATACACATAGGTGAAACATTCTCATACACACCAGTGAAAGGCGCTCAGGCACAATTGTGAAATTATTGTTATTCATAAATACAACTGAAACATGCTCATGCCCATACACGAGTGAAATGCTTTCATACAAACACCCACACTGTTGAAAATGCTGTCATGAACACAAGATCGCTTACAAATACTAAAATGTAAAAATTAATCATTTATTTAGCAGGGATGCATGGTGGGCGACTTGTTAGCACGATGGTCTCACAATGCAGAGGTCGCGGGATTGATTCCGGCTTTCCTGTTTGGAGTTTGCATGTTTCCCACACGCCTGCGTGGGTTCTCCGGTTTCCTCCCACATTCCAAACACATGCATGGCAGGTTGTTTGGACACCCTAAATTGGTGTGAGTGTGAGCGCGGATGGTTGTTTGTCTTTGTGTGACCTGCGATTGGCTGGCAACCAGTTTAGGGTGTACCCCACCTACTGCCCCAAGATAGCTGGGATAGGCTCCAGCACCCCCCGCAACCCTTGTGAGGAGAAGCCGTACAGATAATGGATGGTGGGATGGCATTCATAATGGACGGCCGCCACGGTGGGCGACTTGTGAGCACGATGGTCTCACAATGCAGAGGTTGTGGGATCGATTCCGGCTCCGGCCTTCCTGTGTAGAGTTTGCATGTTCTCCCAAGCCTGCGTAGTTTTCTCTGAGTTCGCCAGTTTCCTCGCACATTGCAAAAACATGCATCCATTTACTCTGATGCCAATGTTTTCTGTACCTTATGGCAGATTTTTCTCTTTGCCGAAGACTATTAGCACTTGTAGAGCGAGGACCTGTGCCACAGTCGTCAACTGCACCCTAAAATCAGATCATTTTGTATTTTAGACATTACACACTACACAGTTAAAGATGGTCCAAAAAAGAAAAATGGATTAATGTATTTCAACTTACATAATACTCTTTAAAGAGCTGACCAGCTCATTCCCAGAGGTACGTATTGGGGCGTATTGGTCGTCTTTACAGAAGACTCCAGGAGGTAACTCAGGTTTGACCTTCAGCCACAACAGAGTGTTGGGTGTGAGTGCTTCCAAGTCGTTGAGGTCGGAAGATGTCCTTGTGATAGGCCTGCTGTTTATAACTGCTTCAGCCTCACCAAGCAAGGTATATTGACTTTCTTCACCCGAAATTTGTTCTTTTACAGTGACATTCAGGATTTTTCTCACAGACCAAATAAGTCGCTCACAGCTTCCTCCGTGGTGGGAACCTGCTGGGGGATTGCTATGCCACTGAATACCTTTTTGCAGCAAGTGTTTCTCGATTTACTTAGTGTTCCATTCTTTGATTGATTTCTTCATTTCACTGTCAGCTGATCTAAAGTTGGTTCCGTTATCAGAATACATCTCTCTCACTTGTCCTCTTCTGACAAGAAATCTTCGGATTGCGTTGAGACAAGCATCTGTGTCACGTGAAGATGCAATTTCCAGATGTACGGCTCGTACAGCGAGACATGTAAAAATCACGCCGTATCTCTTTACTTGTCCTCTAACCCTACTTACTTAGAATGGACCAAAATAATCAACGCCAATTCTCTTGAAAGGCGGATCGTCAGGTAGCACTCTTCTGATGACTCTAGCAGCTCGAGGTATCCAAAACTGTTGATGCAGATTAGCCATCATGTGGTTCCTTCCAGCGTGAGCTGTAATCTCATGAATGTATCTCAGGACTAGCTTTGTGTTATGTGAATCCTTGGCAAGATGGCTTGCTGTTTTGCTGTTTCAGGCATGGCTGCGTGGCTCAACTGTCCACCAACCCTCATGACACCATCTTGAAGTACTATATTGAACTTGTAAAGTGGGCTACTTTTCTTCACCCTTTTTTGTTTTTCAAATATGGCTAAATCTTTTTTGAAACTTCGCCTTTGACAGTATTTCACAAGTTCTCTTTCTGCTTTATCCAAGTCGTTGCAGGTCAAATACTTTCCTTTGACAGTTCTCTTGAATAAATTCATCTTGCCTTCTTCACCTAATGTGATTAACTCCTTTCTATTTTCCTTTACTCTGTCAGTAAGTCTTTCAGCTTTAGAAACCAGGCTACGGCCTGCTTCAATGCTGTCCAAGACGAATAATGGTTCATCCACTGGCCCAGAGAATCTTTGGGCTACAGTGACTGAATTACATGCACTTGAGTCACTCATTTGACCTCCAGGTCATTAATTGGTAATTTGAAGTGTTTTTTGTGTTTAACTAAATTCCTGGACACTGCCTGATTTTTTTCAGAGCTGTACAACCACTAGAAAGGGTGGTTCCCACAATGTGAGTTTTGCTCAGGTGGCCCAACAATGTCACAAAAACAAGTAGGGGTGTGTGTGTGTGTTTGTATAAGCTACATGTTGGGGACCAACATCGGACAGCACACCCACTGTAGGGGACCAAAATTTTTGTGGGGACCAAAAATCTGGGCCCCACAAAAAAGAGCATTGAATTCAGTGATAAGAAGCTCAGGGGGAGGTCCTGTCAAAGTTTCAGGGCTTCCCAGGAAGGTCACAAAAACAAGACGAGTGTGCTAGAAATGTGTGTGCGGAAAAATTACTCAGGATCGCTGTCTAGTGGTCGGTCCCGGTACTGCACTTACGCACACTTCACACACTCGGCTGGTCTGCGCATGTGCAGGACAGTCTGCTTTATGTCAGGCAGCCACCCTCCCCTCCCCCACAGCCCAACCCGAAAAATTGAGATGTTAGTTAAGTATTTATTCCTATTATTGAGTGAGATTACATATTTTTACTTGGCAGCTGGCACAACAGCTAAGCTTGGAGCACAGTTATTGCAAAATAAAATAAATAAACAGTAACAACAATAACGATTGTTAATATTGTTATACTTTATAGCGTAACCTATTTATACTAATTTTCTGTATGCAATTTCAAGTGCAACTAATATAGTTGTGCATATAGATAGCCACCAAACTCCATACATTAGATAAAAATAAGAGCCACGATGTTAACCAATTAACAGTTCAAGAAAAAAGCAGACATCCAAGAACTTGCTTTGTTACTTTTGCGTGGCCAGAACTACAAACCCCAAAGCAGAGCAAACCCAAAACATCAGAGAAAGTACAATACTTTTGTCAAGGAGTGGTGCTGCTGCTTTGCGATCGCTGCCACCATAGTGAACGCGCTACCACATTCGTGCACACGCACACATGCCACACACCTGTTTTCCACGTCCTGTCAGTCCACTCCGTCGGTCCACATTTATTTCGTTGGTCAGCCATCACGGTTGGGTGCGCACTAGATCGCTGTTAAACCATCTTCTACGCCACAGTCCTCGTGTTCAACAAACATTTCTCCCGAACTCGCCTACCATGCACAACTCTCCACTTTCAAACCGAGCGCCGCTGTTACTTCCGGGTTTTTAGCGCCAAGCACTTGACGCTAGCGTGTGACGTCATGGCGAAATACTAGGTTTTAAAATAAAAATTTTCTTTTTTTTGTACAGTCTAAGTGCATGGGGTTATGATAGATCGAATGAGTATACCTTTATGTACTCACTAACATTTATGTTGATCATAAAATGTTGTTTTGATGAAGAAAACTGTTATTTTTTAGAATCAATTGGCTTAGGGCACTTGGGCAAACTACGGCCCGGGGGCCACTTGTGGCCCGTTAAACGTTTCAATCCAGCCCCCCAAACTTGAAAAAAATTAAATGAATAAGCCTTGTTAATGGTTTATTTTCTAAATACTGTGGTTTTTCAAAGACATATATATTGTTGTAATGCTTTTGTTCACTTTCGTTTAAAATTAAATGTATTTTAGGACTCATTGTGCCCCCCCCCCCCTCCCAATCAAAAAGTTTGCCCATCCCTGGCATAGTGGATGGGCCGAGGAGTTTAAAAGGCACACATCATGCATTTTTCAGTCAGTTTTAGCCAGGGCTTGGTATGGGGAAGACCAGCTGGTTTACATGTAATCATTACATTTTCCCAAGTTTTATTTAAGTTAATTGGACAAAACAAAAAAACGCAATATTCTTCTGCCAGAGAGTATGTAATATTCTTCTGCCATTTTATTGTAGAGGGCCATTTTGAGCCCCTAACAATATTATTCAACCAAGAGATCATGAGTCGTCGCCCACTTACTTTCTGAAGTCAGCTGGGATGTCACGGCTGTGACCCTCGTGAGGATAAAGTGGTTCAGATGGAAAAGTAGGACTAAGGGCTTTTTCTCAGGTTTCCATGCGCAAATCCATGTATATTAGGTTAATTGGAGACTCTAAATTCTCTACTCATCAAATGACATTCGTGACCCTGATGGATAGATAAAATAGATTATTAATCTGCCATGGGAAGTCCAAGGTGTCTGGTAGAAAGAAATGCATTCATACACTCATTACACAGTCAACCAAGCAAAGACACAAAGCCTAGGGCAGGGGCGGGCAAACTTTTTGATTGGAGGACCACAATGGGTTCTAAAATATGACAGAGGGGCCGGACCAGGAGCAGATGGATGGAGTGTTTTGGAAACCTCACCTCATCTGAGAAAAAAAATACATTTAATTTTATATGAAAGTGAATAAAAGCATTCCAACAATAATATTTGTCTTTGAAAACCACAGTGTTTAGAAAATAAAACATTAACAAGGTTTATTCATTAAATTTTTTTCAAGTTCGGCGGCCCGGATTAAAACTTTTAACGGGCCGCATGTGGCCCCCGGGCCGTAGTTTGCCCTCGCCTGGCCTAGGGCATAAACACATACATGTAATATCCAATCCGCTTATTCTCACAAGGATAGCGTGCTGGAGCCTACCCAGCTGTCAACGGGCAGTAGGCGGGGCACACCCTGAAGTGGTTGCCAGCCAATCGCAGGGCACGCAAAGACGAACAACCATCTGCGCTCAAACTCACTCACAAATGCAACCTCCACACAGGAAAGCTGGGTCCCGGGATCGAACCCTGCACCTTGGGACTGCGAGCCGGATGTCCTAACCAGTCTTAACTCATTAAATACCAGCCATTTTCACTGGAGCAACCCACTCAATCCCAGAGTTTTCCTGGGTTTTGACTAATATTGCAAGGCCCACAGAATATTGTATTCTAATGCTATATAGACATGGAGCACACCCGAAGAAAGATGAGACTCTCTTCTTTCAACAGAAAAAAAATGTTTGTTCCTATCTTTTTCCATTCTTGAACAATCGGCATTTGAAAATAGCTAAATTTCATGAAAACTCCAATCCCTGGGGAAAAAACTGAGAAAATGAGCTTTTTGTAAACTGATGCATTTTGACCATAATTTGAACTTTGACACTATTATTTATGGCTTTTATGACACCTCTAACATCTAAATAATGCATGCCTTCTATAAAATAACAAAAAAAAGCACAAAAAATATGTTTTTGATAAAATAAATTTATTTGCACATAACACTAAACGACTGAACTGTTGAACTATGTACAAAAATGAAATACATCAGTGTCATACATACTTTTTTTTTGTGTGATATAAAATAAAACAGTTGCCTTGATGCAAGGGCACACAACATAGTTCACACCACATTCTTGTTTCACTCCGTTTGCCTTTGCGCAAACAGACCCGACACTTTCGTTGTGGTCTGGCTTTGCTGGTCCGTGGAAAATAGGCGAGCTTGTGTTTGTCCACTGGGGTTTGTGTGAAAATAATTGTCTGGGAAGTGATTGCTGGCATCCGCGATGTGCTGCAGAAGCTCATCCGTGAGAAACAGCTGCAGGAAATCAGCTGGCTCCTCAGACTCCAAATGGGCAGCGGCATTCAGTGGTCCAGGGGTTGCTGTAAAGTCGATTTTCCTCGGTTGCCATCCAGTGTGACGCCATCCGGAACCACTGCTTCCTGATGCACAACCTGTAAATTACAGAAATATAAACAATTGGAAATATATATTTATTGCTGCATTTTATTGCTGGCGTGTGAAGTTTCATATTATAATTTACCTTTCTTTACACCAACAAGACGAGGAGGAACTTTCTTGCCGCGGATGCACAATCTGTGAATTTTAGAAAGTATGCATGATTACCACACCATTCAGTATTGTTGTTTCCTCGTCGGGGAGGAGATACGCTCGCGTCTAACTGCACATTTATGCGACATTTTCTGCCCGCAAGATGCATGATATGTACAATAAAAGCATGAGGGGTAAAACCACATGTTCAATGGTAACTTGCGAGCGCTTACCTCCTCGTTCGGGGGGATCTGGTGAGGACTCTCAGCTGCTTTGGCTATTGTCCGAAGGCAGGCGATGCAGGCCGCAAGGCACGCGCACCCTCTTTAGACGCCTGTTTGTTGTGACGATGACGAAGCGTCATCCTCTCAACCAAAGCGTCTCCATCGCCTTGATGCTTTTAGGAAGCTTTTTTTTACAAAAACGCATTCCTCGATCGTCATTTGCTTGGAGGATTTCATTGCTAACGCTACTAATGCGACTGCTGCTAGTGCTGCCGATGCTGCTGCTACCCACGCTGCTCTCCACACTTATAAGTCTACCCCAGGATCCCGCCCCCCATTTGTACCTCTGGCGCAGATTCAAGGCGGATCTTTTGCACCTCTGCCCCCTGCTGGGTGATTTTTACATGATTCACAATGCGGACAAGGCTGATTCTCAGTCAGAGGTTGCATCAGACCCTTATGTACACTATGACGTAAAAAAGACAGGAAACGTACTTATACGTCTTTGGTAGAGGGCGCCATTGCATTAAAAGACGTCTTTGTACGTCTAAGGGAGTAAATGAGTTGAACAAAGTACAGGGTCCTTCACCTGACTACAGATGATCTTCTGGGGACTTTATTTGGTTTTAATCACTTTTGGGGTCTGTATCTATGCACACTCCCTGGTTTTGCTACCTTCCCGGGTACCACATACACACTGCTTAGTTTCTCTGCCTTCGTGGGTACCACATACATATTGCTTGGTTTCTCTGCCTTCCTGGGTACGACATACACACTGCCTGGTTTTGCTACCTTCCTGGGTACCAGTCACACAAACGTCAGACGACTCAGCACATACCGACTGTCTCAGCACTACACACTTTCACTCCAAGGCAGTGCTGTGAACCAACTTACTGACAAGAGGTAGTATTTAGAATTTTAAAAAGTGCTTGAAAGGTTTTGTTCATGTAAAACCAACAGATTATGACATTATTATTATTATTTAAATCAGTATTAAACAGCATCAGCATAGGTTAAAGATATTATACAGACTATATACGATAAAAAAATACTAAACCACCCTTGCTTTTCCGTCATTTCTTGTATAAGTTAACACACAGATGTATAACATTTGTTTATACAAATATAACGATTAAAAAGTAGCTGATTAGAGTTTTAATTTTGTATTCATTAATCTGTAATAAAAATGGACATATTTTGGTTAATAAAATTAACAAGAAATAAAAGTAAAGGGTGTTCTAATACTTTTTTCAAGATTGTCCTAACATACATTTAATGTTTACAGTATATGTCTTCGGAAGAAGCGCAGCATTAGATTTTTTTTTTTGTTCTCTCTCTTTGACTTCTGAATTTGAATTTCTGTCACAGATGTGCTTGAATTCTATTTTGGATGATTTGTGTTAAACTGCACAAATATTTGAAGAGCCATAGAATTCAAGAATCACACCAGTGCTGCTACTCCTCCGAACGGTGTGAACGCCCTTGATTAACAACCTGCGTTGAGGTGGCTTTTGAGATTCGTGGTGTGGGAGAAAAATCTCTGAAGGCATTCTTAGACTTCAAGAGAGGGTCCACAATTTTCAAAGATTCACTTCCGTCTGAATCAGAGGCCTCACTTGTATCCGGAATATATTCATCTCCACTGTCATCTGAGTTGGAGTAATAATGCTTATCCATTCCAAAGTCAGCCTGTTTTTTTAATCTAAAAAACAACAACAACGAAATATAAAGGATAGAAGGCAGGAGACCAATAAAATATATGCAATTTGCTTGTAAGATTCCCTGAAATCTATATGGGTTGTTTACCTGTATACTTTTGGTCCTCCTGAGCCTTGGGATAGTAATATGGTCTGGGTCTGAGGCGCAAAGTTCAGGGGCAGGATTTGACAATGATTCGTCAGAATCTGTGTCGTTATTCCAAGGAAGATTCAGCCCATATTTTTTGTCCAAGGGAGGAGACTGGGTTGCATCAGAGTCCAAGAGAAAATTGAGAACCCATTAAATACTTAATCCCCAGAGGAATCTGCACAGAAAAAGGTCTTAATTCTATTTGAAAAAAAAAAAAAAACTAAAATATTGATGAATGATATGACAAAATAATGTAATAACAAAATTAATTGACCGTAACAAAAAGCTCCCGGGAGGAAAACTACATTAAATGTTTTTTTAACAGGGCAGTGAAAATATTGGAAAATAAAAACGATAATAAATAAAATAATATAAAAAAAGAATTCAATGTGTATCGATGGACCCATATGAAATACTTATATCGCTATGTACTTATCAGCCATATCGCCCAGCCCAATATGTAACTGCAACTTCAAAACCTCGGGCCATAACAGGATTGTAACATGGGATGCATATCTTCATTCCTAAATTTGTAGATCCCGAGGAGGCTGCTCAATGGTCCTGGTAATCTAAACCTCAACCAATTCGGTCACAGCCAATGTTCTCCATCCTTGTTAAGAAGTTTTGAAATGATTTAATAGATATACTATTGCAAACTATACCAGAATTTTAGACATTTTAAACTTTTGATCACAATTTTACCTATTTTCTAAAAATCTGAAGAATCCACATGCCAAATCACCTGCTGTAGACACATAGGTTCTGTTCTGACAGATAATTCAGTTACAGGTTGTGTACTTAAAGCCAATAAGAGGGCAATGCAGCAGTCGACAACCTGACGAAAGCTTAAGTCTCCCAATGAGAGAACTGTAGTGGCTGGTAGGTTCTTAGATTGTAACATAGTAAAGACATATACTAGGCATAACTGTATATCATATGATGATGAGGGAAAATATTATTAGCTACGATTTATGTCCAGATATATTAGAAAACTTGTCCAACCAGCACAGGTCTATCTAACTGTAATTTTAACATCTCAAGACACGACAGGATGACCACATGATACGCATACCTCCTTTTCAGAGTCTGTCAAAACTTGAGAAGGCTGCTTCGATGTTCTGGTGGCATCAACCTCAGCCGATTCAGTCATTGTCGGTTGTCCTCCATCCTAATGAACAAGTTGAATATTAATTTAATGAATTAAAAAAAGAAAATGGATCAGAATTTTACACATTTTAGGCTTTGGCCACCCAAAACAAAAACTAACAAGTTCACGAATGAAACAAAACCAATTACTTTAGCGCATGACAATTAATCTTCAGTAGAGATATGTTGTGACTGATATTTCAGTCACAGGTTGTCTTTTGAACGCCACCAGGGGCGCAATGGAGCACAGGACAGCCAAAAGTCTTCTTGTCGGACACCTGTAGTGGCTGGTAGGTTCTAAGATTATAACATAGTAAAGGCACATACAACTCCTAACTGTATTTCATATGATAATGAAGGAAAAGATGATTAGCTATGATTTATGTCAACAATAAAAATGGCTCTACGGGGTCCCCACAAACACAAACCTGACAGTTGGGTGTCAGATGGCCAACATACCTGACACGCAATTCAACTCAACTGGACCCCACAACACAAGAAAAAGCTGAGTGAGCCTCAAACCAGACATACACATTCACTGACAAATATCCTGTGACACCAGATATATTAGAAGTCTTGTCTAATCAGCACACGTCTATCTAACTGCAATTTTAACATCTCGAGACACGACAGGATGAGTACACGATACGCATACCTCCATTTCTGAGTCTGTAAAGCCTGGAGGAGGCTGCTTCGATGTTTTAGTAGCATCATAAATTTATTGAATTAATTATATTTGAGGTTGGATTAGATTTTTACACATTTTAAGCCTTAGCCACCCAAAACAAAACATAAGCTCATGAATGAAATAAAACTAATTAATTTCGCCCATGCCAATTAATCTTCTGTAGACGCGTGTTGTGACCAGTGTTGTTTTTGGCAGGCATTTTAGATTTTGTCCAAGTCATTTGGACAAAGTGCTGATTTGTTTACATCACATTTAGTCATCCCAATTCGTTATAGTTTTAGTCCAGTTTTAGTCAACGAAAACTAAAAAAAGGGTTTTAGTCCAGTTTTAATCGACGGAAACGCAAAAAAAGTTTTACCCTAGTTTTCGTCAATTTATTCACAAAGGTTTTAGTCCAAGCGGCACGGTGGCCCAACTGGTTAGCAGGATGGCCTCACAATATTGAGGTCGTAGGTACGATTCTGGCTCCGGCCTTCCTGCCTGGGTTTCCTCTGGGTAATTCGGTTTCCTCCCATATTCTTAAAACATGCATGGCAAGTTGCTTGGACACTCTAATTGCCCCTAGGCATGAGTGTGAGCGTGGATGGTTGTTCGTCTATGTATGCCCTGCGATTGGCTGGACACCAATTCAAGGGTGTACCTCGCCTACTGCCGAAGACAGCTGGGATCGGCTCCAACACCCCCCGCGACCCTAGTGAGGAGAAGCGGTACAGATAACGGATGGATGGATGGATGGGTTTAAGTCCATTTGAGTTAAAACAAGGCATTCAAGGTTTCCACCCAATAACAAAGACTTTTGGATGGACTACAAAGGATTCTTCATTACAAACAGAAAAAAGTGGCAACAGTGGAATCAATGCTCACTGCTCCAAAATAAGCAGAGAAGCAAAACATTTTGTTGGGCAACTGTTGTGGCTTTATTTCACTAAAAGCAACATAAAATAATTTATGAACCACATGCTAACAATTTTGTCTCGTCAACGAAAAAAATTCATGTACATCACGTCATGTTTTCGTCATAAAAGAACCTCGTTTAGCTTGTCATCGTCATTAAAAAAGGGGCGTTAACGAAGTATTTTCGTCATAGTCATCAGTGACGAAAACAACACTGGTTGTGACTGATATTTCAGTCCCAGGTTGTCTCCTGAACACCACCAATTGGGCAAGGGGGCGCAGGAAAGCCTGGGGTCTTCTATTTTTACAGTATAGAAAGGCTAAATATCAAATTGAAACAGTGTTTTATATCATGAATATACAGGGTTGGTGCTGGTTCTGGTAGGGAAACCACAACATAAAGATGTCCTTAATTAGTCCCACAATGGGGATATTTGCAATATGGCATATGATGGCCTAACAGGGCCACCGCCCAGAAAAGAGTAACGCAGAACTTTGTAATACTGTCACTCCCTGACCAGTTCGTTGTTCCTGAAGAGCCAAACTTTGACTCAGACCCACAAATTTGAATTACAGATAGTGGACAATGGAGAACTCCCCCAGTCAGTCAGCATGTTCAACTTCCATAGAAACCTCAACATACATTTATTAGATTGCCAAACTAATTGGAAACTACATCACCAGAACACCACAAGTGGGCTCTGTTATTGTACTTAAAGATGCATCTTACAAACCTGTGTTCTCCAAGGCCAGCTGGTCCATAGTCTTAAGTTATTTCTTCGCCAACATCAATGTCTCGGAGCGCAAACAGACAGAGGTGTGGTCTGTCCTCTGTTGTCTTCTTCTTCATTTTACAGTTGGGGTGCATGTGGTCATCATTAACCAGTCTTCCCAGACTGCCATCTTCTTGAGCGGCATCAACACTTAAAATAGATTTAAAAAAAAAAAAAAAAATTATTCAATCAATGTCAGAAATTAATCTTTGAGACAATCTTGTGTACACAAAACATAAAAATAGGAAATCCACAATTTTTAAATCTTCTAAATCAAATCATACAAGAAATTTCTATTGGAATCAGACCCTATTAACAGCTTGTCTTTGAGACTTCATGGTCTATATTTTCATTTGTACAGATTCAACGCATGAATAAAAGTAATTACCGTATTTTCGCAGTCATAAGCAAACAAAGCGCCCTGTCAGTCGATGCGTCCATTAAATGGACAAAGTACCACTCACGTCCATCAGCCCTTGTCATCAACGAGCTGTTGGAAGTGCATGTTAGCACACCCTGCTGGGCAAAGAGTGAGTTGTCCATGCTTACAATCGACCGTGACAAATACACCATCTGACTATAATGTTTGGGTGATGGTGTTGGAAAAAGCTGGACAAAGGGCAGCTGTCCACAATGTTTTAGTCTGTCTTATCATTTATGTTATTGCAAGCAAGAAACGTCCCAGGTTTAGACAACAGACAAAAAGTCCAAAGCATAACAGCACATCTCTTTAAACAGCCATGCAAATCTCTCTAAACAGCTATGGGATTGTGGGTCTCTGCTCCCAGAATGCATTGCTTGAATTAGCTAAGGCTGAGTGGCTTTTGTATTATTTTCATTTTTTTTGGGTATATTGATGGCATGAGAGATACATGTTTGTGTTAATCTTATTTCTATGTTTCATTGTTTGCTTGTATGATGAGTTTTTTATTTTTTTTTGAAACCGTGACTCTAAGGAGTGTGGTGAGCAGCCAAGTCCCTCCCCTGACGTTGCTTTGTAGGCTATTGCCAATGCACCTAATATTGGCCTGAGCCATTGTCAGCTATTGTCAATAGAGACTTGGCGTCTGCTGCAACAATGGGGTGATTGCTCATGTTATTGGGGCATAGTAGGCTGCTATCGGCTGTGTCAGTGTGGGCAGCTCTGCCAAGTTCATGCTATGCTAACAGCAGCTGTGCTATCGTCTTGTCAGGCGGTGCGTCCAGTATATGTTACAAAGACAGAAATAGCGGCCTCAACAGGTGTTGCGCCCTTTGACACGGCGCGTCTTTTGGGTGCGAAAATACGGTATACATTTTTGCTTAGAGAATGATTTTTCCCCAAACACTTATGGGATGAGTATGTGTTTATTTTTTTAAATAAAAACAAAAATAAGATAACATCTCAATCTTTGCCTCACCTCCAAGTTTTTTCTTGCCGGCGGAAGTCAAACAAAAAGACAGTGCCTCTTCCATCCATCTTCCTGCGTTGAGATTTATCAGAATCTATCAATTTTCCTCTGTACTCCATAATAAAGAATAAAGTCGTCTTTCCTGAAAGGGGCCTTGGTAAATACTCCTCGACCTAGTTAACAGGGAAATCAAGATAGCTTCGTCATATTTTTAAGCACACAAATAAGGAGTCATCATATTCATTTGGGCCACTATACTAATGTAGGGTGGTTTGAAACATTGCTTCTTGTGAGGGATAGAGCAGAGCCCTTCTTTATGATTTTAAAGGAACAGACCAGCCAAAATTCATTTTCCAGCATTGCATTAGCCAGTATGTATTAGGACTGAAAGTACAAATGTCAATGGCACCTGGTTACGTAAAAAAAAAACTTTAAGATTATTTAGTTTCATAACAATGACATACACTGTATACACAGTCATATTGGATCGCGTCACGTGATCTCTGTGACGTATAACGTGCTTTACACTAGACTATCAATATCGGACTTGTTCACTGGTCTATTGTGGTATAAAAATGCCGGAGGGCGTCATCAAGTACAGCCTTAATTTAGATAGAACTCCTACCATCAGGTTTCACGCTCACTGAAATAACTTGAAACTGACAAAAGAAAAGGTCAAGACACTCTTAATGTAAAATAACCACTTAAAAAACGATGTCAGCTTGGTTATCAGAAAACAATAATATATCTTAGCAAAAGCGTTAACATCATACCTTTAAATGAGTTTATATACTTCGCTTCTAACTCTGCAGTCTTGTCCAGACCCTTGACTGCATGTTCAATAGTATCCTGCTTTGGGGACTTCCTGCATCTCAGGGAAGGCATTGTTTATTCTATAAAGAAAAAAGACAGTTTTGTGTTGAGAATTATTAATACTATAGGCTAAATGGAGTTTTAACAATATCAGTGTAAGAAAAATAAATTATAAATTAAAAAAATATCAATCCCTCCATCCCAATTAATGATTTCAACCATAATAGTTTATATTGAAGTTTAAACAACAGACAGACAGATTTATGCAGTGTGACTACAAAAATCTTACCAAAATTGCATTCACAGTAACCTTTGCTTTAAGAATCATGTAATTAACCAGTGAACATCGTGTCTTACACAAAAATTAATGACAGAAATTATCATGGTACTTGCATTCTGTTGTTCTATAACAAAAGTGCAAGCTGTTAGCTCCGCAAAGCTAACGCAACAAGCTAGCGTCCCTCGTGCTCACATTCAATGCAAACCTGACCACCGGATGAAAATACGCGTCGGTTTAGTTCTTTAAATGAGTAAAAGCACCATGACGTTTTATAATTATTCAATGCTTAACTGGAGCTCGTCAATTATGTCGATGTAGGAGCACATGTTTGCTAGGCCAGTGTTGTAGGCCCACATCCATGGTGCTACTTTGTATAGTGTTTTCCACACAACTATCTCTAACCATGAACAAATGCACTCGAGGCATGTTTTGAATAAAAACAAACGAAAAACACTTACCTCTCCGTTTCAACAGCAGTTCGAACTTCGAAGTGGTGATATTCTCCAGCGTTAAGCACCTGCTCGAACTGCGAATAGGTCAAATTCAACAGCGTCTTTTTTCTGTCTTAATAAGGACGCGATGAGAGGAGGAGCGCTTGCCTTTTCGTCAGCACGCCCCGCGCGGGTGGTGCTGCTTTATCACTCTCTATCTGTGCCCGCCCGCCGGCATGTCGATAGAAAAATAATATTCCTTCAAACATTACTTTCATCTTCTTAACGTTTTGTAGTGAATTTAACAGGTTCACCACTTTTTTCAAATACACCAATGGAAAACAGGTCTTAATTGAGGAAACATACAAAGAGCGTCTCACAAACACCTTATGATGAGCAATGTAATTTGATCACGTTTTTTGTCACTGCCTGGACGTCGGTTCACTGGCCTGGTGGCAGTGGCTTGTAGACACTGTCACTGAGTGGGAACGGATCTCAAGGTGGGTCAAACTAACCCAAGCAGTGGATCGGTCCGTTTTTTAAATTTATTAATTTTTTTATTTTATGTATTTATTTATTATTTAATACAAGGGCTTCGGCTCACTACCAGTGGGCGGGACCAAAGAATTTGGGTTTCCTTTGAGCTAGGAGGCAGTCAAAGGCAGTCCAATCCCCGGCAACATAAAGCGCCTAGCTCTGGGGACATGGAATGTCATTTCTCTGGTAGGGAATGAACCCGAGCTGGTGTGTGACTAGACCAGTGGTTCTCAATTATTTCCTGTCATGCCCCCCCTACCAAGAAGAAAACAATTCGCACCCCCCCCCACCACAATTTTTTTTTACATTTCGTACTAATGTACATGTTCTTTGCATATTAATGTTAGATTGTCAATAAAATATCTTACCTTAACAAAGCTAAATTGATAAAAAAAAATATCATTTTGAGAACGACTATTGTGAGGATCTCGAAACTCAGTACTCTGTGGTGCTAATATTGATGAGATGATAAATATGTTGAAGCCACAGAACAAAAAGATTAGATATTGTTTGGAAATTAATGACGTACATAACAAAGGAATATCAGCCTTGATTGGAGTACATTACTGCATTTAAATTTTTAATAAAAATGAAACAATTATTGATGTTATGACCACTATGAAGAATTTAAAAAAACAATATATAGGGATAATTATAGTTTTCATTTTGTTATGTTTAGTCTGTTCATGTTGCATTATTTTTATGACAAAGATGATGGTTAATCGTAGGTTTGTTGCCCAAATGTACCGTTACAACCTGATTAATGTTGAGAATGACGAACTCAAACTGGACACTAAAACGTAAAAACACATGGACTTCTTGCCCCTGTCCACACACGTGCACACACACACACACCATACACGAAGATCCGGGAGGTAAGGACGGCTGTCCTCTCCTACAACGAGGCAAGGGCCTCCACCAAGTCACCCCAGGGACAAGTTTTATTCCCTGATGGTCATCAAATTATGAGGATCTCATTCTACGCCGGAAGGGAGGAGGGGAATTTTTCCCTAATGTGAGGTTTTCGCTCCTCCACTGATGATCACACTGTTGTATGATTTCATTATGATGATCTGTCTTAAAGCCGTAAGGACATGATTTTTAAATCCACAACAGGGGGGAAATGTAAGATGGGCTGAGGATAGGTAATCAGTTTGTGTATTCATAATCATGTTTTTATACACTCATTAATGTTTAACACACACAGAGACACTTACTTGTTATTTTAACACACACACACACAGACACCCCATCCTGAAGATGTGTTTAGTTAAACTGACCTTGGGTTATGATTTTCTGCCTGCTGGAGTCCCTGGTGATTAGTTATTGATGCTTTAGTTAAACTGACCTTTATACCGTGAGTTATTGATGTTTTCTGTCTCTTGGTGATTAGTTGTTGATGCTTTTCTGTCTTCTGGTGATTAGTTATTGATGAGTTAGTTTCAATAAAAAGGCAGAACGGAGGGTGAGAGTCAGAGGGTGTGCGGGATTGAACTGGCAAGACGGCTGTTTCGCCTCCTGGCTCCCTCTCCCATTCTGAATGGCACAAAACGAAAACTTTAGTAAGTTATTTCAGTCTAAAAAAGGCGTCAGGGCATTTTTAAACCGGACAGTAAGTCGTCACTGTCTTGGTTCCTTTTTGTGCCTTGACCCATCCCGGAATTATTGAAAGGATGCAGTCCTATTTACAGGCCCCAGTGACACCCCAGGTTTCTGTTGTTTGTACGAGGGCGCTTAATAGGTACTGCTATTCACAATCGTCTTAGGCTGTTTCTTTGCAGAAGTTTATGGACAATGTGTAGTGCTGTAGGATGCAGTCTAGAGCATTCTTGACATTGAAGCTTTTGTTTCCAGCAACTGCTAATGCGACCGTGCATCAAACATGCAAAACACAGACCCTTGCTCCTCAAGAAGTCAATCTTATCCTTGTGATGCTTTCTCCTAAATTCCTTACAAATTGTGAGACTGTTGCTCTCCATTACAATTAGCACATGGTTTGGCAATAGCATCCACTGAAACAGGTTCTGCCTTTGGCGTGGTGGTTTTGTTGTTTTCCATCTTGGCGGGCACAATGACTGTTGTGAAGACTTTCTTTGATTTTGGTGTTTCTGTGTGTTGTGATTTTGTTTTCTGTTTTATAGAATCTTTCGTGCTTGTCAACAAAGTCAACAAAATCCTTAAACTTCACTCTTCTATGTGTTCTTTCTTGGAGATTGCAGGCAAATTTTCTCCAAGATTCTATAAGTCTGTATGGAAGTTTGTTTGCCAATGCCTTTATATTAGCCATGTTGTCCAAGTCCTCCATATAATTAACATCTGCCATTATGTTCAAACAGCCCATAAGGAATAATGTGAAAGACTGAAGTGCAACACCATCTTCAGACTTGATTGTTGGCCAATCCATGGCTTCCTTTAAATATGCTTCTGCTATCATGAAGTCATCACCATAAAACTCCTTCAAGATTTGTTTTGCTTTGGTATATCCTGTCAGAGGTTCCATATGGATGCAGCTCTTCACCAACTCATGTGGTTGTTCACTAGTATACTGCAACTAAAATTGAAGATGATCACGGTTATCACTTGTACGGCCTTCAATCCCATGTTCAATGGCACCTATACAGGTTTTATAATGCAGAGGGTCGCCTTTAAACGTAGGAATGGAAAGTTCGGGAAGTAGCGATGCTTTTTGACTCTTTGCTAAGTATTCTGCGACACTGGCTTGCTGTGAGATTGCTTGGCAAAGGCCATCAAGCACATGTCCCTGTTGTTCTCTACTTTCTGTCTGATGTGGAAATCTAGCCATTGGAATAGTCGAAGTGGGAGCATTTCAGGTCAACACTGCTTGTTGCTCTGATAGGCTGTGATGGTAATTGAATGTTTTTCCTTGTTTAAATTGTAACACACTCATCAGGAATGTGGATACCATCCTCCTGGGTATTTTCATATCTTCTCAAGACATCCAATTTAGCATCAGACTCAGGGAGTGCCGTTTGCATTGCATGCATTTCCTTCTTTGCCTTAATTGCAGCTTCTTCTTGCTCAAGTGCCAACCTTTGTTGTAAATCAGCAGCCTTTGCCTTTAAACATGCTCGTTCCATTTGAGCCTTTAATTTAATTGAAGACGTTGACAGAAGTGAGCTTCTGTCTGTTAGATTCTTTACTTCTACTTCTATGGGTGTAGTTAGTTGATGCAGATCTACTATCATCAGGTGATATTTGTTTATTGCATCCTTCCTCTGCACGTTTCAAAACGTCCTTCTTCCATTGCTCACATTTCCATTAATTACATTTTTTGGATCAAACCAGTTATTTTGGTCATCGACAAAATCCTCTTCAGTCTTTAAATTTTGCACACCGGAATTGAGGTCCACAAATTCTTGCTCCATGCCGCTAAAGCAAACACAAAGCTCAGTTTTTTACAGCGTCAACATTTGCATCATCCTCCATCAATTGTTCAATTTGACGTTGCATGGAGGTCAATTGAGCAAATTTGCACCTGCGTGCCTGCATCCGTTTAGGCTTGTGATCTTCTACAGCTTTTCTCCGTCATTTTTAATGTCCGCTTTCCACTGTCTTGTTCCTCCATGTCAATCCACAATCAAGCAAACAAAAACGTCAAACTGACTGTAGCGTCTCAATTTGTAGGTCAGCTGAATGACGATCAAAGTTTTAAGCAGTTTACTCACGCACCTGTTACGTGCACGTCCTTGTTAACTCGCGATGCTTGTCAAGTATGGACGCATGCTAACAGCTAGCAGCTCATTGTCCCGACTGGAAAGTTGCTCCTTAGCTGTGATGTGCCTAGGGTTACACTATCTATCATTAACAAACACAGCCAGCCCTCCTCTTTCCTCTTACCGCTTTCCAGTGTCCTGTCCGCAAGTAGTATTTGGAAGCCGTCAAATTCCACGACGGTGTCCGGCGTTAGGTCTGTTAGCCATGAATCCGTGAACATCAGCAAGCTAGCTCATTGGAAGTTCCTCTCGTGCCGCGTCCATTTTCTTGGGAAGGTATCTAACATTTCCCATAAAAACGGACAGGAGGACGGGGTGGTCACGCCTCCTCTTTGCCTGGCGTTTCGCCCCCGCGCGACATCCCCCGTCTCTTCCTCCTCAACTCGTGGGGGATATCGGGTCTCGCTCCGGGAGTCGGCACGGGGTTAGCACGAAGTGCTAACAGCTGATCTCTTGTGTAAACGATTGATCCGTAGCTCCCAGTGACATCTCCGGACACGATCACGCAAAAAACAGCCCCCAGCAGCAATAAAACCACCGCAATTTGGATGTCCATTGCTGCGATGAGGTAAAATAAATAAAACTGGGTAAAGGAAAAAACACGCGAAAAAGGCTCAAATAGTGAGCCGTGCTGCTTTAGCAGGTAGCCACTCGCGTGGTGACGGAACCGTAAAAACAAATGTGGTCCCATCAAAATCTGATGGGATATTTAAAAATAAAAGCGTGAAAATTTGCTTATTTGTCTGTCGTCACCAATGATTAAAAAAATTAAAATCATTACAAAATCCTCAAGCTATCGTGATACCAGACAAGTTCTGCGGGACACCAGACCACCCCAGTTGTCCACAAAAAGTGGTCACTTCAAAATTTGATGTGGCATTTAAAAATAAAAAAATCACCTGAAATATGCACTGTGATCAACACTGATTTAAAAGAAAAATCTTTAAAAAATATCCTCAAACTATCGTGATACCAAACCAGGATTGGGGATACTAGACCACACCAGCTGTCCACCAAAAGTGGTCACATCAAAATGTGATGTGGCACTTCAAAATAAAAGTAGCCTGAAATTCGCTTATTTCACGGTCATCACCACTGAGTTAAAAAAAAAATAGCTCGAGCTATCGTGATACCAGACCAGTTTTGTGGGACACGAGACTACCCCAGCTGTCCATAAAAAGTGGTCCCATCGAAATCTAATTTGTAATTTCAAACTAAAAGTTGCCTGAAATCTGCACATTTCACTGTCATCATGCCTGACTTTAAAATTTCATTAAAAAATATCCTCTAGCTATGGTAATACCAAACCAGGTTTGGAGGACACAAGACAACACAGCTTTCCACCAAAAGTAGTCCCATCAAAATGTAAGGAGGCATTTTAAAATAAAAGAGCTGGAGCTGTCGTAATACCAGACTAGTTTTGTTGGACACTAGACGACCCCAGCTGTTCATCAAAAATGGTCCCATCAAAATCTGATGTGTAATTTCACAATAAAAAAAAAACCCACCTGAAATATGCACATTTCATTGTCATCAACACTGATTTTAAAATAATCATTTCAAAATACCCTCGAGCTATCGTGATATCAGACCCATTTTGGGGGACACTAGACAACCCCAGTTGTCCATCAAATGCGGTCCCACCAAAATGTGATACGGCATTTCAAAATAAAAGTAGCCTTAAATCAGCATACATCACTGTTATCAGGCCTGACTAAAATATCATGACAAAATATCCTCCAGCTATCATGATACCAGACAAGACATATTTCACTGTCATCACCATTGATTTAAAAAAATTAATTAAAAACTAGAGCTGCGAGCAGCTATAAAGGGCCCTCGCCACCCGGACAACGTTGGGGTACTGGCACGTTGGAAATGTGAAATATTTCCGAGAAATAACGTGAGGAATCTTCAAGAGGAATTTGCTTGTAGTTAAAGTTAGAGCAGCTTTTGTTTTCAAAGCCTCGTCAATGTTTGAAGTAAATTTGTTGGCAGGCACTACAGGTGCATCAAATCAAAGACTAATAGACTGAAAAACATTTTCTTTCCGAGAGCCATCACCATTCTGAACTCTCACACACATGCACACACACACGACCACCCTTACCTTGCTGAACAGCGACGTATTGTGTTGTATTTCTCCAATTTCATACTATTTTCCATCACAATATTTATTCTCTTATTTATCTAATTTATATATTTGATTAAATTATTGTTGTATTGCACTGGAGAGGGGAGCTCCCTAATCTTGTTGCACACTGTACAATGACAATAAAAGGATTTCGGATTCTGATAAATTTAGAATGGCCGACTTCCTGTTCAATTTAGCATACGGCTCCATGAGACTTTTTATTAGGTCTTGGCTTTGTACACACTTCATCAAATTTTCAGTTTGGTGAAACAGAGATATGGGGCTGTTTTTTTTTGTTGTTTTTTTTTTTCTAGGGGGCGATAGCGAGCCATTTTTAAACAACTGTACGACAAAATAATAAAATATTGTGAATATTGAATCAACTCCCGGTTGAGTGGACGCTGGCACGTTTGGCTGCCACTGCTCACCGGTAACTCTCAGAAATTTTTTGGATCCGCTTGTTGTACCTGCTTTAGCAGTTTACAATCCCTCCAGTTACAGTGATTTTATTTATTATTATCTGTATGTTGAGCGATCCCGATTCTCATGAATGCCACCCACCGATTGCATAGTCGCTGACGCGTCTACTGTGGCTAAAGTTTAGCTTACCTATCAAAGTTAGCACCTGTCTGCCATGTGGACCCGCAGGCCAGTCTGCTTCTCGCACTTCTGCCTGTTCCTGTCATGTCATCAACCTGTGTCAGGACAACTTCAATCCACTGCCGCTGAACTCCGCTGGATTTACCGACACATGCCCGAGGGAAACGCACCACCACCACTGCTCCTCCTCCCGAACATCGCTCGTCGACCCTTGAAGGATTGTATGGCAATTACCGGCATTTTAAACATTTATGGGACAGAATGTCAATTATTTAATTTAGCAGGTTTATATTTACTGAATATGCTATGATCGCAAAATTCCGGACGAACTGGCGAGGCTGCCCGGCTCACCGTGGCTTGTCATCGGGACCGGGAGGCGGCGCAGGCGACGCAGAGAGAGGAAGCAGAAGCGGGGCTGCAGGTCCGGTGTCTTGCAACGGCTGCGACGGCAGCCCCATAGGCAACCACTGCCGAGTCTGTACCTCACCAACGCCAGATCCGTGGTCCACAAAATCGACGACCTGGGATTACAAATCCTGGGAAACCGCTATGTGCGAGACAGCAGTGTGATCGTCGTCACGGAATCCTGGCTGCACGCAGACGTCCCCGATGCTAGCATCCAGCTGGCCGGGCGCTCGCTACATCGCGCGGATCGGACAAGGGACACCGGTAAGAGACGGGGCGGGGTGGCTCTGTGTTTACGTGCATGAGAACTGGTGCGGCGATAGCACGATCGTCGAGAAGCACTCTTCCCCCGACATCGAGTTCATGTCCGTTAAATGCCGGCCTTATTTTCTCCCGAGGGAGCTAACGGTCGTGATTGTCACAGCTGTTTACATCCCTCCCGACGCTAGCACTAGCACGGCGCTCTCGCTACTCGCGTGCGTCATCAATAAACATCAGCGGGCCCACCCTGATGGCGTTCACGTAGTAGCGGGAGACTTTAATAAGGCCAATTTAAAGACTGTACTCCCAGAGTTTCACCAGCATGTCAAGTGCCCAACGAGGGGAGACAACACTCTCGACCATGTGTACTCGAACATCAAGCACGCATACAGGGCCCTCCCACTCGCCCCCCTCGGCCAGTCAGACCACCTGTCCTTGCAGCTCGCACCTGCATACATCCCTCTCAGGCGCAGATTCAGGCCCACCACAAAGACTGTGAAAACCTGGCGTGACGGCGCCATGAGTGAATTACAGGACTGCTTTCAAGACACAAACTGGGGCCTCTTTGATCATCAGGACCTTGATGTCTACACACATTGTGTAGTGGACTACATCAAGTTCTGCATGGAAACTGTGTCCCTACACAGGACTATACGGACCTTCCCAAATGCGAAGCCCTGGATGTCCAGCAGGGTTCGCTCTCTCCTCAAGGCCCGTGACGCTGCCTTCAGGTCAGGCGACAAAGCCCAGTACAGGGTGGCTCGTGCTGACCTGAGCAAAGGCATCAAGCTAGCCAAGGCAACCTACAAGGGGAGGCTGGAGGCCCACCTTGCCAGTAACAGACCACGGGAGGTGTGGCAGGGTCTACGGAGCATCACCAACTTCCGTGGCAGCAGCACGACCTCTGCAGACCCGAGTGCATCGCTGGCAGAGGAGCTTAACTGCTTCTTTGCTCGCTTTGACTCGCCCCAACCGTCACACCCCCGCACTTCATGCTCCAACTCCCCCCCACTCACCGTAGAGGAACACGATGTGAGGCGCGCGCTCCTGGCTGTTAACCCCAGGAAAGCTACTGGACCCGACGGAATACCAGGCAAGGTCCTCAAAACATGTGCCCACCAACTGTCACATGTATTCTGCAGGATCTTCAACCGCTCCCTGGCTCAAGCAGTCATCCCCTCCTGCTTGAAAACTTCCATCATTATTCCTGTCCCCAAAAAGTCACCAGCCGTCCACCTGAATGACTACCGTCCTGTTGCTCTCACACCAGTCATCATGAAGTGCTTCGAGAGGCTGGTTCTCCAGCACATCAGGGACTGCCTTCCTCCCACTCTGGACCCCTACCAGTTTGCATACTGGGCTAACAGATCCACTGAGGACGCCATCAACACTGCTCTGCATGTTGTGCTGGGCCACCTGGAACAACAGCAGAGCTATGCAAGGATGCTCTTTGTGGACTACAGCTTGGCATTCAACACAATCATCCCAGACATCCACGTCGCCAAACTTGACATTCTCGGCCTCCCTGCCCTCACACGCATCTGGATTAAGGACTTTCTGACCAACAGATCCCAGACTGTGTTGCTCGGCCCCTACACGTCCTCCACCTGCATGCTGAGCACCGGTTCCCCTCAAGGATGCGTGCTGAGCCCTCTCCTATACGCCCTCTACACCTACGACTGCAGCCCGGCACATGGCAACAACACCATCGTCAAGTTTGCTGACGACGCGACAGTGGTCGGTCTGATCTCGGAAGGTGACGAGACAGCCTACAGAGAGGAGGTAAAGAGACTGACAGCTTGGTGCAAGGACAACAGACTGCACCTTAACACTGCAAAAACAAAGGAGATTGTCGTCGACTTCAGGAGGAACAAGACGGTGCCGCCCCCCCTCTGCATCGAAGGCGTGTGTGTGGAGAGGGTCCACACGTTCAAGTTCCTGGGAGTACAGATCTCCGACGACCTTTCTTGGACTCACAACACCACAGCAGTGGTAAAGAAGGTCCACCAGCGTCTGCACTTCCTGAGAGTCCTCAGGAAATTCAACCTGGACAGGAAGCTGCTGCTAGCCTTCTACCACTCGTCCATTGAGAGCCTGTTGACGTACTGTGTCTCCACCTGGTACAGCGGCTGCACTGAGGCCGACAGAGTGAGGCTCCAGAGGACAGTCAAAACAGCGCAAAGGATTATTGGCTGCCCTCTCCCCTCACTGTCGGACATCTACACCGCCCGGTGCCTCAGAAGGGCTCTCAACATCGTCAAAGACAATACCCACCCAAACTCACACCTGTTCGACCTGTTGCCCTCTGGCAGGCGCTACAGATGCATCAAATCGAGGACCAATAGACTGAGAAACAGTTGCTTTCCGAGAGCCATCTCCATTCTGAACTCTCACACACACACGAGAACACCCTTACCTTGCAGAACAGCATCGTGATGTGTTTTTATATACCCTATTCTGTACTAAATTCCATTGCACTCTCTTATTTATTAATCTAATTTATATATTTGTCTGTCTTATTGTTGTATTGCACTGGAGAGGGGAGCCTTCTAATCTCGTTGCACACTTGAGTACAATGACAATAAAGGGATTTCTAATTCTAATTCTAATTCTACTACGCATAGGAATGACTGATTGTAGTCATGGTCTTTACTGATTTATGATATTATTTTCACATGCTAAAGTTATATTACTTAGTTTATAAATGTGTGAACATAGTATTTTCATGACCTACACTCACATTCACATCATACATATTCAGTCTGCACATTACAAACTGATGACAAGCCAGACAGCACTTCATGGACAAATATGACAAAGCACATTCTCCACATAGGACATAGAGATGCAAACATACCAAATTGGGCACTGGATTTAGTTTTAAAATCGCTGCATTGGCTCCCCGTGTGTTTCAGGATTGATTTTAAGGTTCTTCAATTAGTTTTTAAATGCCTTAACGGTCTTGGGCCATCCTCGCGGACCCTGAGGTCCTCTGGCACCGGCCTGTTAATTATTCCTCGGGTGAGGACTGGAACACATGGCGAGGCTGCATTCAGCCATTCTGGTCCTCGTCTATGGAATAGCCTGCCGGAGGACATCAGGTCCGCAGAGACTGTTGATATTTTTAAAAGGAGGCTCAAGACCAGACCTGGGCATTGCACGGCCCGCGGGCCACATCCGGCCCGCCGGGTGGCACTGACTGGCCCGTATGACAGACCTGGGCATTGTATGGCCCGGGCCACATACCTTTGGTTGACTCTGACCGCGAGTGTAAGGTTAATTGGAAATTTCAAAATAAACATACTTTTTAATTTCACCTCATTCATGGGCGAAAGCTGCACTGCTTTTATTCTGAAATTGTTTTTTTTTTTTATTCCCGCACAATGTGCGTCGCACATAATGACGTAATGCGTTTATCAAGACATGCGCGCGATTGAATCACAACAAGACAACGTTCGTCCTCAAAAATGTCCGCTCAGGCTACAAAAAGAAAGGTAGATGCCGAATGTAGAATTTTCAACAAAAATTGGACAGCGAAGTATTTATTTACTGAAGTTAGAGGTAAAGCTGTGTGTTTAGTTTGCGGGGAGCAGATCGCCGTGTTGAAGGACTACAATTTGAGTCGGCATTACCAGACGAAACATGCAGAGAAATATAAAAACGGCACCAGATAACAATGAACTGGGACACTTTTTCTCAAAATCACAGTTCAGTGACAGTCAATATGTTGTATCTTGCTTAATGTTTGGTGCAAAAAGACAATATTGTGATGTCTTTAAAATGCTCAGAACCTTTACACAACTATCCAACAGTATATGGAACTCAAAATGTGTTTTGAAGTGAATGTGACAGAATATGTTTACTAATATGAGTCACAAATAGTAAAAAATGTTAATATTATGTCTACCATTGTGTTGAGAAATTTGAATGAATACATTTTTGTAAGGCAACCTCATTTTTTCAGTTTATTTGGTATTTAGTTTCATTGCTTAACTTTAATGCCAGCTTGTCAAAACAGTGCTATTTACTGCTTTTTAAAAAAGAAATACAATTAATATTATGCAGAATTGAGTTCAGCCTTTTGGCCCGGCCCTCCACAATATTTAATGTTTCTTATGTGGCCCCATGGAAAAAATAATTGCCCACCCCTGCTCAAGACTCACCTTTTTTGTTTGGCTTTTAAATAATTTATCTTAGTCTTTTAATTCAGGATTGTCATTTTATATATTATCATTGTCTTTAATTTTTTTTAGCTTCTTTGTCTTTTAGTATCATCATTTTTCTTATATATTTTAGCTGCGTCGTTTTATATTATTGTCTTTTAATTTTTAGCTTCTTCTCTGTCTTTTAGTATCATAATTTTTCTTATATATTTTAGCTTCGTCTTTTTATATTATTGTCCTTTAATTTTTAGCTTCTTTTTTGTTTAGCATTATCATTTTCTTTTATATATTTTAGCTCCAGTGTTTCCTCAAGGGGGGCCTCCGCGCTGGGAGGTGTGGCTGGCCTTCTCACAGGGGGCTTCATCCCGGAGGCTCCTTAGGCCCGGCGGACCGGGGCCCTCTGCACTATGTGTAGGGTCTACCCCGGTCAGTCTGGGCTAGGGGTCTGTGTGTTGGCGCAGCTCCCTGTGGGCGTGAGCCGTCATCCCTCTCAGCGCGGATGACCTACCCTGGGTACATTTTCTCATATGGTTTCTCTGTGCCTTACCCTGTCTTTCTACTAAGATGGTTTATTAAGTTGTGTGAATGCGAGTGTTCTGTGTGTGTGCGAGTTCAGGCGTGTATGTGGATGTGTCTTGTGTTTATGTTGAGTGGTTGGAATGGGTTTTAGTTTTTCGTTGTAATTTGGATGTTTTTATTGTACAGCACTTTGAGCCGCATTTTATGTATGAAAAGTGCTCTTATAAATAAAATTTGATTGATTGATTGGAGGGTTCAAGGGGACGCCATTGCAAAAACACATTCTGAAAGACATAATTTGATTTTGGAGCACACATACATGCACACTGACAAGATTACAGGGGAATACCAGCAGAAGAGACGGAGAGACTGCCCGCCGGAGAAGGCCAGCCGTGGAATACCAGTCTTGGGGACCAGCTGGGAATCAACCATCCAGACAATGATTAATCTGGAGAGGACCTTCCCTTGGACGTAGACCCGTGCCGGGGGAAGAATGTGAGGCTGGGCTGAGATAACGCACGACTCTTTTCGACTGTGCTTGCCCAAGTACATTTTCTCATGAGATTAAGAAAAAGCCGCTCAGTACTATTTCCTGAACCTCCGCCCTATTTCCTACCTACCATTCATTTCAAAAGTCCTAGATAATGTAGTCGCCACTCAACTCCACTCTCATCTCACCTGCAATAACCCTTTCAGTCCGGTTTCCGTGCACTTCACAGCACTGAATCAACTCTACTCAAGGTCACCTCTGCTCTCCTCATTGCAGCTGACTCAGATTCATTCTCCATTGTCATCCTTCTTAACCTGACTGCGGCCTTTGACACCATCTCACACACCATCCTTCTCAAAAGACTTTCTTCCATCGGCATCACCCACACCGCCCTCAACTGGTTCCATTCATACTTCAAAGACCGCACTCAGTTCATCCAGCTTAAATATTTCTCATCAAAGTCCCTCCCAGTCACCTCAGGTTTGCCCCAAGGCTCGGTCCTGGCCCCCCTATTATTTATCATATACCTCCTTCCCCTTGGCAGCATTTTCCGAAAATTCAATATCGCTTTCCATTGCTTCGCGGATGACACCCAGCTCTAGTTCTCCTGCAAACCCAGCATATCACTCCCTCCCACCTCCGTCACCTCCTGTCTATCTGAAATCAATGACTGGTTTTCTAATAATTTCATGAGGCTTAACAGCGACAAAACAGAAGTTATTCTTTTCAGTACAAAATCAATACAATCCAAAGTTGGCAGTTTTCCCATTCCTGTTGGCCCCTCCATTGTTTTCCCATCCCCTCAGGTCAAGAGTCTGGGTGTCATCCTTGACAGCACTCTATCTTTCCATAAGCATAATAACACAACCCGGTCAGCCTACTTCCATCTGCACAATATCAGTCAACACCGCCCCTCCCTTTTTCCCTCATCCACTTCTATTCTGGTCCAAGTCGAGTCAAGTCAATTTTATGTGTATAGCCCTTAATCACAGACAGTCTCAAAGGGCTTTACATAACCACAATCAACATCCACTGATCTTAACCCCCAGGAGGGCAAGGAAAAACTCAAAACCCCATTGGGGGAAAAGTGAGAAAACTTGAGAAGGGACCACAGATGGGGGGGAAACCCCCTTCCAGGATGACCAGGCTGCTTTGGATGCCAAGTGGGCAACATTTGACACATACAATGATGCTATACAATGTTAGATGAGATAATGTGAGAGTCAATTAAATGAAGTGCTGCAGGAAGATGACTTTAGTGGAGTGGGTCCTCATCCAGGACCGTAATCGCCATGGCAGCATATCCGAGGTTGAGCCTTTGATCTTGAAATAGTCAGTTTGGGGTAAATTCAGAACAGCCACTTCCAAGTGAATCACCATCACCTAATTCCCAAGCCGTGGAATTGGGAACAGAAAAAAAAGAACAGAAATAGTAAACAGGCCAACAAGTAGTTCAACGAAGTGCTGAAATATAGGGAAATCAGAAGAGGTGCTGCATGAAGACGACTTCGGCAGAGAAGGTCCCTCCCCGGTTGGTCAGTGCCGTAATCTTCATAGCAGGTCACCATCACCTAATTCCCAAGCAGGGGAAGAGGGGGCAGAAAAGAGGAGAAGCCGCAGTAAACAGGCCAACAAATAATTAAATTAGATGCTAAAGTATATAAATAAATGTCGCGCTGCAGGAAGACGACATCACTGGAACAGGTGCATGCCCAGTTTGTCAATGCCTTAAACTTCCTAGTGGGTGACCGTCACCTAATCCCCCAGCCGGGGAAAAGGGGGCAGAAAAGAGAAGATAAGAGAAAAAGCGGCAGTAAACAGGCCAACAAATAGTTCAACTAAATGCACAAGAGTATAAATGCGTCTTTAATAGTGTTTTGAACATTTCTACTGAGGTGGCGCCTCTAATACCTGAGGGTAATACATTCCAAAGCATTGGTGCCCGAATAGAGAACGCTCTAGAACCTGTGGACTTCTTTTTGGCTCGCGGGATCACTAAAAGACCAGCATTTTGTGAGCGAAGGTTTCGGGACGGAACATATGGTACCACGAGGTCAACGAGATAGGAAGGTGCTAAGCCATGCAATATTTTATAGGCAAGTAGCAGAACTTTAAAATCACATCTCAAGTGGACCGGAAGCCAATTCAAATTGGCAAGTATCGGGGTAATATGATCAAACTTTCTCGTTCTAGTCAAGAGTCTAGCTGCTGCATTTTGAACTAACTTTTAATACTAGACATGGGGAGACCCGAGAGCAAAACGTTACAATAGTCGAGGCGAGACGTAACAAACGCATGGATTAAGATTTTTGCATCACAGGTTGATAGAATTGGGCGAATTTTAGCAATGTTACGCAGATGAACAAATGCAGTTCTAGTAATATTTTTAATGTGCATTTGAAACGACATAGTTGTGTCAAATATAAGACCGAGATTTTTTGTTGAATCCTTTTGGGCAATTTATCGATACTCATAGTGGTGTCTTTGAAAAAGGTACAGATGACGCGCTGGTCCAATGATCAGCATCTCGGTTTTATCTGAGTTAAGACGCAAAAAATTGAAAGACATTCATAGTTTAATTTCGGCAAGGCATGCCTCTAATTTATAGCAATCACACGGATTCGTTATATCCAACGGCATGTATAATTGCGTATCATCAGCATAACAATGAAAACTAATGTGATATTTCCGTATAATATCACCAAGCGGTAGCATCTAGTACCAATCCCTGCGGAACTCCGCGTGTGATCTTACAAAGATCAGAAGACGCATTGCCATGAATTACACGGTGCGTCGTCTCCGACAGATACGAATTAATCCAAGAAAGCGCTGAACCTGAAATGCCAACACAAGTTTCAAGGCGTTTTAATAATATGTTATGATCAAGTGTCAAAAGCGGCGCCAAGATCGAGTAAGAGTAATACAGTGAACCCTCGGTTATCGCGGTTAATGGGGACCTCGTAGCGGTTGCTGCTCGGGCCCTAATAATAATTTCTACAAAAACAATAGGGACCTCGCCGCCGTCGCAGCTCGGGCCCTAATAACAATTTCTAGAAAAACAATAGGGACATCGCAGCGGCCACTGCTCGGGCCCTAATAATAATAATAAAAATAATAATGATTTCCACAAAAACAATGGGGACCTCGTAGCGGTCGCTGCTCGGGCCCTAATAATAATTTCTACAAAAACAATAGGGACCTTGCCGCGGTCGCTGCTCGGGCCCCAATAATAATTTCTACACAAAGTCCATTGTGGTGACCCGCCCCCTTTTAAGTAAATTCAAAGTGGCCGACTTCCTGTAAAACCTAGCTCATTGCTCCAAGAGACTTTTTTGTAGGTCTTGGTCTTATACATACAGTGAACCCTCGCTACTTCGCGGTTCACCTTTCGTGGGTTCAGTGCTTCGCGGGTCTAAAAAATATTCGGGGGCATTGTAGTTTCGCCGAGCGGCACGACAGGGCGCTGGAGCGGTTAGACGGCCGGCGTGCGCCGAAGAAGAGCGTGGGCGAAGAGGAGAGTGGACGAAGAAGAGCACGTTCCCCCGGACACGATCGGTGGCGACGTTTCGCGCGGTTCGGACCGTACCAGAGCTCCGGCCGGCGTGCGTGGCAGTTAAGCCGTAGAGGAGCACCTTCCTGTTAAGGATGTTTCTATCAAAACAAGCCTGAACAAATGAATCAACCAGCCAAGATTGTCTGTCATTTACGCGCGGGGCAGCCCTCGAACTCCGAGGCGAAGCCAGCGTGTTCGACTGCACACATGGTTTTTATTTGCATCAGCATAAGCAATTTGAATATGCAATACATACAGAATGGAAAACTTGACATTTGACTCCATCCCACTTGCCCACCCTCTTCCTGCCTATTCTAACGGTTTCAGCTTACAAGACACCTTTTGTTCATACTTCTGCTTATTCTAACAGCAAAAGTTCACTCTGAACTTCATTTGACCTGTGTAGTGTATTTTCACAAGGCTTAACGTGTTGAACTTATTTTATGGCCATGACGATATTGTTGCTTTAGAAATACCAAGCCTTGTGTTGGACCTCCCTAAATGCAGAAGTTACAGCCTTAAGAGGCCTCGGGCCCCAACATTATCTACGAAGGGTTAAAGAGGTCATCAACACCCCAAGGGAGGTGTTTACAGAAAAGGGTTCTGGCGTTGGGGAGTCACATTCGCGAGGAGGCCGTACCTGGCACCCGTAGCTGTCGAAAGTTTAATTAGAGGCCAGAAAGATACGAATGCATGTGCAACAAAGGGGGCCTGTAAGATTAGTTATAGTTTGAAACTTGCTAAGATGACAAACTAAACAACAAAACTAACAGATGAACATACAAACTTAAATTTCTTTAACATATCCCACCTGTTTATCAAGTTTCAAATCTCATCATCAAAGGCTGTCGCTTGAGGGGGGAGAAAAACTACCCAAAAACTCAAAAATTCTTGGAGAAAAGGGTAGAAACCCATGCCCCGAACGAGAAGCCCAAAAAAATAATAACAATTAAAAGATAATAAAGCAAAGCTAATGCAGTTTTTGGTCCAATACATGTATGTACAAAATAAACCCGGAACATCAAACATTCACAACTGCAACTCTTTTCTGTGATGCAAGTTACATGAATCAGTGACCTTGAGCGTTTTTTCAGAGGCTGCAGGTTTTATTTGATGTGCGTGTAGTCAGCAGTCTGCGCCTGTGCAACTCGTCTGCGTTTGACGTTGTCCTGGTCTCGAGGTTGTGCGCTGACCAGGCACAGCCCTGCAAGGAAGTAGATGATGCATCTGGTCGACAGGGCAGTGCCCAGTTGCTGTTCGGCGGCTTGCTCCATCCTTCCGAGAGGGGTGTGTTTGCCACGGAAAACCCTCTTTCCAACTGTGGTCTTTTGTTGGTACATTGGAGTGTACGTGGTGGAGATCCTCTCCAAGGGACTTGCGTCGCTCAGCCTTCAGCAGGGACCGGAGAAGCTTGCACTGCGACTGATGGTTCCAGCCGCCACGCCCCTCGACCTTTGCTGCCGTCGGGGTCACTGCAATCACCTGATGAGGGCCGTCCCAGCGTTCACTGTCCCAACGAGGTCGTTTCAGCACCTTGAGGAAGAGTTGGTCTCCCACATGGACGTGGTTTATCTGTGGATCAAAACACACTGGCCAGTAATTGTGGTCAAACATGTCTTTCATGTGGACTGGGACAGATGTGCCAGTCGCTGGTGGTTCTGATGAACCTGAGAGTCTATGTGTGAGGCCATATAGGATAAAAAGGGGATAGTGTCCTTCCTTCGGCTGGCACTATCCTCATTGCTGTGATTGAAACACAGTCTGGCCATTGTCTCTTTTTTTTTTCTTTGTCTTGATAAGTCAGTTCCATTCGTGCGTTCCACAAGTCCTGCAGACTGTATGCAAAATGACGCTTTGAGTCAATTTTGCAACAACTGTCCCACTTGTTACAAACATTATTCACAAAATGCATCATTTTCACTTTAAATCACTCTTGAAATTCCAAATGTCAGGATAATTCGATTACACAACACTTTTTCCAACTGTTTTAACATCATCATGTGTTGTTGGAAACAACGTAATCCATTTTGAAAACACATTAATTATAACCAAACAATATTGCAACCCAAACAACTAACACTTTGTCTAAAAAAAAGTTTTTTGTTGAAAAGTCTATATGTGGGAACAATTTCCTCAGCAATGTTTGCACCTTTTTTCTCCCAATGTGTGCATTCAATTAGTGGTGTATTTTTCCCTGGCGTGAGATCAAATTGTCAAGTTGATTTGCTGCGTGTGTGTGTGTGTGTGTGTGTGTGTGTGTGTGTGTGTGTGCATTACCCCTTGCTGCATTGTCAGCGAGGCAGTATTCAATTGTAATCGTTTCATTTTCTGTTCAGAAAATTTTGCATTTACAAATACTTATTTAGACGTGCTTTATGCACAACTTTTCTTTCATCTTTTGTGATTTTTTTAAAACGCCGTTTGCCCAATGTCGACAGAACACATAAACATATATCTTGGCAGTCAGTCCAAATTGTAAAATGTTTTTTAGAAAACATCTTACAATTCTGGATCAGCACAGAAGTTTCTGCTGCTTGTCCTGCACATACAGATTTTAATATCCCTTGAAACAAAATGCTTTGTTAAAAAAAAAATTCCCACCCCTTTGCGGCCGTCAAAAAACTGTCTCTCCAGTCGGGAGAAAGGTGTCCAAGAGGTCAGGTCGCTGTTTGGTGATAATTTGGACTCGGCTTCCACAGTCGTGTGGTGTGCCTTCTACTGGTGCGGGAAAAAGTGACGCTGGGCTGAGCGCACCTTATCAGTGTAATGTGACAATTAGGTCGCCGTGCAATGTGAATGTGGTGGGTGAAGGCTGCTTGATCCAATTGTTGTGACTAATATGCAAGTGATTTCATGAGCCCTGCGCGTCTGCAGCCACACAAGGTCATGAAACCATTTTTTGCAGTCACTGTTTGCTCAAATGGCTCATAGTAATTTGGTAGTGCTAATACATCTTAATCAATGAGTTCACACTTGACAAGTTCAAAAGCTTGTCAACCTCAAGTGTTCAAACATTTTTTTTTTCCTCAAATGTCATTGGCTTGTCATAAATGATGTCCAGCAATAGTCGTGTGATTTCTAAGTACTTTGCAATCCATGCCTGGCAATAATTGCGTACACCTATAAGGGACATCATTTACTTCTTTGTTATTGGTTTTAGGGCTCGGGCAACGCCTTCTTTTTGCTTGTCACCAAAAATGCGCCCCTTTTCAGTCAAAATGCGGCCTAAATATGTGACTTCCTTTTTTAACAGCTGCATCTCATCGGTTCAGTTTGATGACGCATTAAGTAATTCTCGAGGTCAAACATATGTTTAATATCTTCCTCAATGTCCTCACTGTTGTCACTGTCAGAGGGGGAATCCAGAGGTTTGGACATCAACTCGCAGTCCGAAGCCCCACTGGGGTCCCGGCCTAGTCATTCATTTTCCCAATCGTACACTTCCTTAAAACAAGTTCTCAAACCCTTCATTCATTATGTAAATTACTCGTCTTCTCCTTGGCCGCCCTCGTGTGCAAGCCTATCCTAGACGCTCACAGCAGAAAAAGAAGGGAGGGGGGGGGCCTCACTGTTCATACGCCAATCACGCGGTCCCCAGGCAACCAAGCTGCCAGGGGTTACGCCCCCTACCAAAGGCTCCAGTTTACTGGCCACTCCTCCCTGCCAATTTACGAGCAGGCAATCTCAAGCCAATGGCAACAGCTCCTTCCCCCTAAACTTTCCGCTCGTTCCAATTCACTTACGCTTTCCTTCTGGCATCTGCCCAACCTACTTTACCTCTCAGTCATCTCCAACCCCCTCTTAACTTTCCGCTCATCCTATTTCACTTACGCTTTTCCTTCTCAACCTACCTTGCCTCTCAGTTAGAGAACCAAATTCTGCCCCCGCACCTCAGGTTTGACACCACTTAAAATTCAAAATCAGGAAACACCTATGCTTTTGCAAAGATTCCTCATGTTCACTTTCAAAACCTTCATTCCATCTTTCATAACACCTACTTCTCTCTTTCAATTCATGCAACCAACTCAGTGTCTTACATCCCTCAACCACATAGGTTCTCATTCTGTTACTCTATACAGTTTTCCACTTGCAAATCTGCCTATGACACCTTTCTCACTTGCCCTATCATTTGGACTTCATCAATCCTTTCTATGGAACATTAATTGTTCCTTTCCCTTTTCTACACATTCTTTTTCTTTCTTTACACATTCCTTTTCTTTTCTTATTAACTTCCAATCTCTACACTGCAAAGTTTCCCTGGACTTTACTATACTACCCAATACCCCAATTTTAGAAAATTGGACCAGTTTGTCAACACCTAGGGTGTTCTAAAAACTGGTTTCTCATCAGTAGGACAGCAACTCAATTTTCCTGTTGTGGCAATTCTCACTTCAACTTTTTCAGGTGGAGATTTCTTGTCTATTACATCCACAACAGTCTGCTGTTTATAATCCTACTGTATTACATGGGATAAAATACCAAGTGGTATTAGTAATCCCCAATCGCACACACTCCAGCTCACTGACTCAACCCCCACCCTTTCTCTTCTTTGTTCTCACACACACACATAGTCAGACTCAGACACACAAAACAACACACACAGTTCTCAACATTGAACAGCTACAAACGAGAAGCTAATCAATATTTTTCAATTTCAACTAACCTACATTTTTCCTTTATTTCAAATTCGGAAAGTTGACAGTTAACTTCCTTCATCAATTCTGCCGCCATTTCTGACAGTCTTAATTGTTATGGTGTCTAGTTATGGTTCCTCAGTGTTGAGAAAAATTCAAATTGCCTGACTTTGGGTTGAATACCAAGCTTCTACTCCCAATTTGGAGCGGGTATTCCTGGGTGTTTTTACTCACAACCCTCGGTCAGTTTTAGATTTCTCAAACGTTGGACATTCATACAATACACATACACACTCACAGATTGATCAGTTCTGTGTCTGTGAAAATAGATAAACTATTTTCGTCTTCTATAAATAACAAACGTTGTACTATCACTTCCAAATATAGTAATAATTACATCTGTACTCTACCAGAAATAAGGACCCCTAAATCTGTCTTCCAGAAAAAACAACAGTTAATTCTGTACTATCCGAGCAGATATAATCAACTACACTTGTACTCTCTACCAGACAAGGAATGCCTTAATCTGCCTTCCAGAATAAACAACAGTTAATTCTGTACTGTCCGAGTCTTCCAACAAGTCTTCCAAAATAGCAAAGTTAAATCTGTATTTCTTCCAGAAAATAGCTAAGCTAAGATGTACTATCTCTTCGGGTAAAGGAACTCCCTGAAACCCTACTATCCTTCAAAAACCCAAAAAAGTTTTTTACTATCTGTTGTATACAACCACTGACCTGTGACAATCTCTCCGCTGGTCGAGACACTCGCGGTTCATGGATGAAGTCTGTGTTCTCTCCGGTGGAGGATGGCCGAGGACCGGCCTCCTGGAAGAGAGGACTTTTCACGATGGCGCCGTTTTCAGTCGTCGTCAATCGTCCACCGCAGATCACACGTTTTCATCCGGCATTCGAAGGACCAAGTAATGTTAAGGATGTTTCTATCAAAACAAGCCTGAACAAATGAATCAACCAGCCAAGATTGTCTGTCATTTCCGCGCGGGGCAGCCCTCGAACTCCGAGGCGAAGCCAGCGTGTTCGACTGCACACATGGTTTATATTTGCATCAGCATAAGCAATTTGAATATGCAATACATACAGAATGGAAAACTTGACATTTGACTCCATCCCACTTGCCCACCCTCTTCCTGCCTATTCTAACGGTTTCAGCTTACAAGACACCTTTTGTTCATACTTCTGCTTATTCTAACAGCAAAAGGGAGCATGTTCACTCTGAACTTCATTTGACCTGTGTAGTGTATTTTCACAAGGCTTAACATGTTGAACTTATTTTATGGCCATGACGATATTGTTGCTTTAGAAATACCAAGCCTTGTGTTGGACCTCCCTAAATGCATAAGTTACAGCCTTAAGAGGCCTCGGGCCCCAACATTATCTACGAAGGGTTAAAGAGGTCATCAACACCCCAAGGGAGGTGTTTACAGAAAAGGGTTCTGGCGTTGGGGAGTCACATTCGCGATGAGGCCGTACCTGGCACCCGTAGCTGTCGAAGGTTTAATTAGAGGCCAGAAAGATACGAATGCATGTGCAACAAAGGGGGCCTGTAAGATTAGTTATAGTTTGAAACTTGCTAAGATGACAAACTAAACAACAAAACTAACAGATGAACATACAAACTTAAATTTCTTTAACACTTCCCCGGGCACGGGCGGTGCCAAGCGGCCCCTAAGTTTAACCAAATGGAAGCTCCGGAGGAGGAGGGCATGCTCGCGTCACAGTAAGCCGAAGAGGAGCACCTTCCCCGGGCACGGGCGGTTCCAAGCGGCCCCGAAGTTTAACCGAATGGAAGCTCCGGAGGAGGAGGGCATGCTCGCGTCACAGTAAGCCGAAGAGGAGCACCTTCCCCGGGCACGGGCGGTTCCAAGCGGCCCCTACGTTTAACTGAATGGAAGCTCCGGAGGAGGAGGGCATGCTCGCGTCACAGTAAGCCGAAGAGGAGCACCTTCCCCGGGCACGGGCGGTGCCAAGCGGCCCCTAAGTTTAACCGAATGGAAGTTCCGGAGGAGGTCGGGCGTGTGTCACAGTTAAGCCGAATTGGAGCACCTCTTGCGCCCGGGCACGAGCGGAGCGCGAGGCTGTCCGTTATGAAAGAATAAATAAATAAAGAATGCCACCTTTTTTTCACAGGGCACACCGGACGGCGTACCATCAGGTTAAAGTCGGAGTAATTAAATAAATACAAAAAGAATGGCTGGGGAATAAAAAAATAATACGTTTTAATAATAATTTGGTTTTTTTGTTATAACATGAATTTCACTCTCTCTCTCTCTCTCTCTCCCCGTATATATATATATATATATATATAAATATAAATATTTATATATTTATTATATATATTGTATATTTTTTTTAAGCATTTTTGAAGGTGCGCCGCTACTTCGCGGATTTTCAGTTTTCGCGGGTGGTCTCGGTCCCCATTAACCGCGATAACCGAGGGTTCACTGTACTCCATAAAATTTACAAAAAGCGAGGTGAAACACTCAACCAGGGCTGCTTTTTTGAACATTTCTCGAGGGCCATGGCGAGCCATTTAAAAAAAGCTGCACAACTAACGTATAAAATATTGATAAATTTGCTCTGCCTGATGTGTGTGTCAAGTTTCACGAGTTGTCGTTCATATTTAGAACCTCATAATCAGCGTTGTTTTATTGCCGAACCGTGCAATGCCACTCCCACAACTTTTCACGAAAAAGGATGAATTTCGTATTGTGACATCCTCATGGCCGAAACAGTCCTCCGAGCATATATGAGGGCGACCTTGTTGAGTTGCACGGAGAAAAACATCCAAGAAAATAACTTGTATTAGCTTTTACCAGTTGGTGGCGCTACTACTACGATGAAAAATAAGTTGGTAGATGTCTTCAGGGCTGAAGTATCCTCAAATGTGTACAACTTCGAGAAGATAGGATCATCTGAGTCATGTTGCCGGAGCTTTTGTTGCCACAAAGTACAATCGGACTTTTCAGCACCGTAATAGCCACGCCTTTTGCCAAAACGTCACAAACTCGGCAGAGAGTAAGATCATTGTCTTGAGTCTTTTCTGACTAATTTTCAGTCGGATTCGTCAAAAGGGCACCGTGCAGTACGTGAAAATTAAAATAAAACAAATTTTTGATTCCACTTGGCGGCGCTGTGTGTATAACAAAATAATAACATTAAGATGTCTTCAGGTCGGGACATTTTATTTACAGGTGAAGGTTTGGATTTTTAGGAGCATGTGCAGGGGAGTTATTAAGCATTCATTTATTTGTATTAGGTTCATTTTGTCTTCTTATTATTGATATTTGACTGATTCATTAAAAGCAGACAATTATGTTTTAGGTAAATTTTTTACCTGACATGTTTCGGCGAGTCTTTCGCCTTCTTCAGAGTGTCGCATAATGGTGTCTTGAGACCCGTCTTTATCAGCTGATGTTCCATGAGGGTGTGACTTACCTGTCAAAAAAATTAAAAATCAGAGCAGTAAAAGAATAAGCACAACATGAACATTACAAATCAGCAATCACTGACCACTGCAAAAGGGAAAACCACATCATGGACCGGGAGAAGGGCAGGGTCATCCGCACCGAAGAGAACAAACAACAGCGCTGGATCAGAGAGGCCATTGAGATCTGCAAGCGAGGCATAAAAACCATGAACAGAGACAAGGGAGCCTTCATCCTCTCTACCACCTGGAGCAGCATCTTGGCGGAGTGAACGGACAGCGGGGGGTGTGACTTGCCTTCATTCTTGTGACAGGTAAGTCACGCCCTCATTGAACATCAGCTGATAAAGACGGGTCACAATACACCATCATGTGACACTCTGAAGAAGGCGAAAGACTTTCGTATTGTGACATCCTCAAGGCCTAAACACTCATCCGAGCAAATATAAGGTAGATTTTGTGAACCTGCCCAGAGAAAAACATCAACGAAAATAATTTGTATTTGTTTTAACCAGTTGGTGGCGCTACCACTGCGATCAAAAATAAGTTGGCAGCCGTCTTCAGGGCCTGAATATCCTCAAATGTGAAAAACTTCGAGAAGATGGATCATCTGAATCATTTTGCAGGAACTTTTGTTGCCACGGAGAATAATCAGACTCTGCGGCACCGCAATAGCCACGCCCTTCGAAGGAAAGTCACAAAAATAGGGATAGCGTAAGATCAATGTCTTGAGTCTTTTCTAGCCAATTTTCAATCGGATTCGTTAAAAGGGCACCGTGCAGTACGTCAAAATGTAAAAAATGATATTGATTGGCGCAAGGTGTATAACAGAATATAAACATATAGATGTCTTCAGGTACCGACTCTTTATGTACATGTGAAGTTTTGGATTTTTAGCAGCATGTGCATGAGAGTTATTAAGCATTTTGTCCATTGCGGCGAAGGAAATCTTAAGTGAAAACTTCGAAGCCCCGCCCCCGTCATATAGTATTTTGGAAACAAAAGATTTTAGCCCCAGTGTTTGTCCCAGGTCTTAAGATGCTACAGACAGAATTTTAAGGCAATCAGATGAAGCCTTTAGGATCAGGGTGCAAAAGAATGACCCATGTAAACATGCAAAAAAGGGCAAAAGTCGGACTTTCAAAAATTCATAACTCACTTCCTGTTCATATTAGACGTTAAAATATCAAATTTTTCGCCATGCCCGATGAGACTGCCAAGTTTGGTGAGTTTTTGTGCATGTTTCGGGGGTCAAAAATGCGATCGAACAATCGGAAAAATAATAATAATAATAATTTCAACAAAAACAATAGCGACTTCGCAGCGGTCGCTGCTCAGGCCCTAATAATAATAATAATAATAATAATAAAAGTAATAATATTTTCTACAAAAACAATAGGGACCTCGCAGCCGTCGCAGCTCGGGCCCTAATAACAATTTCTAGAAAAACGATAGGGACCTCGCAGCGGTCACTGCTCGGGCCCTAATAATAATAATAATAATAATTTCCACAAAAACAATGGGGACCTCGTAGCGGTTGCTGCTCGGGCCCTAATAATAATTTCTACATAAACAATAGGGACCTCGCCGCGGTCGCTGCTCGGGCCCCAATAATAATTTCTACACAAAGTCCATTGTGGTGACCCGCCCCTTTTAAGTAAATTGAAAATGGCCGACTTCCTGTAAAACCTAGCTCATTGCTCCAAGAGACTTTTTTGTAGGTCTTGGTCTTATACATACAGCGAACCCTCGCTACTTCGCGGTTCACCTTTCGCGGGTTCAGTGCTTCGCGGGTATAAAAAATATTCGGGGGCATTGTAGTTTCGCCGAGCGGCACGACGGGCGCTGGAGCGGTTAGACGGCCGGCGTGCGCCGAAGAAGAGCGTGGGCGAAGAGGAGAGTGGACGAAGAAGAGCACGTTCCCCCGGACACGATCGGTGGCGACGTTTCGCGCGGTTCGGACCGTACCAGGGCTCCGGCCGGCGTGCGTGGCAGTTAAGCCGTAGAGGAGCACCGTCCCCGGGCACGGGCGGTGCCAAGCGGCCCCTAAGTTTAACCGAATGGAAGCTCTGGAGGAGGAGGGCATGCTCGCGTCACAGTAAGCCGAAGAGGAGCACCTTCCCCGGGCACGGGCGGTTCCAAGCGGCCCCTAAGTTTAACCAAATGGAAGCTCCGGAGGAGGAGGGCATGCTCGCGTCACAGTAAGCCGAAGAGGAGCACCTTCGCCGGGCACGGGCGGTTCCAAGCGGCCCCTAAGTTTAACCGAATGGAAGCTCCGGAGGAGGCGGGCATGCTCGCGTCACAGTAAGCCGAAGAGGAGCACCTTCCCCGGGCACGGGCGGTGCCAAGCGGCCCCTAAGTTTAACCGAATGGAAGCTCCGGGGGAGGAGGGCGGGCGTGTGTCACAGTTAAGCCGAATTGGAACACCTCTTCCGCCCGGGCACGAACGGAGCGCGAAGCTGTCAGTTATGAATGAATAAATGAATAAATAAATAAATAAATAAAGAATGCCACCTTTCATTTCACAGGGAACACCGGACGGCGTACCAGCAGGTAAAAGTCGGAGTAATTAAATAAATACAAAAAGAATGGCTGGGGAATAAAAAAATAATACGTTTTAATAATAATTTGTTTTTTTTGTTATAACATGAATTTCACTCTCTCTCTCTCTCTCTCTCCCCGTATATATATATACATACATATATATATATATATATATATATACATATATATATATATACATATATATATATATATACATATATATACACATATATATATACATATATATATATATACATATATATATATACATATATATATATACATATATATATATACATATATATATATACACATATATATATACATATATATATATACATATATATATATACATATATATATATACATATATATATATACATATATATATATATATACATATATATATATATATACATATATATATACATATATACATATATATATATATATACATATATATATACATATATATACATACATATACATACATATATATATATACATACATATATATACATACATATATATACATATATATACATACATATATATACATATATATACATACATATATATATATATACATACATATATATACATACATATATATACATATATATACATACATATATATATATATATACATACATATATATATATATATATATACATATATATATATATATATATACATATATATATATATACATATATATATACATACATATATATACATATATATATATATATACATATATACATATATATACATATATATATATATATATACATACACCCAAACTCACACCTGTTCGACCGGTTGCCCTCTGGCAGGCGCTACAGATGCATCAAATCAAGGACCAATAGACTGAGAAACAGTTTCTTTCCGAGAGCCATCTCCATACTGAACTCTCACACACACACGAGACCACCCTAACCTTGCAAAACAGCATTGTGATGTGTTTCTATATGCCCTATTCAGTACTGAATTCCATTGCACTGTCGTATTTATTTATCTAATTTATATATTGTCTGTATTATTGTTGTATTGCACTGGAGAGGGGAGCCCTCTAATCTCGTTGCACACTTGAGTACAATGACAATAAAGGGATTTCTATTTCTATTCTATTCTTTTTTTAACTTTTCTCGAGGGCCATGGCGAGCCATTTCAAAAAAGCTGCACAACTAACGTATAAAATATTGATAAATTTGCTCTGCCTGATGTGTGTGTCAAGTTTCACGAGTTGTCGTTCATATTTAGAACCTCATAATCAGCGTTGTTTTTTTGCCGAACAGTGCAATGCCACTCCCACAACTTTTCACGAAAAAGGATGAATTTCGTATTGTGACATCCTCATGGCCGAAACAGTCATCCGAGCATATATGAGGGCGACCTTGTTGAGTTGCACGGAGAAAAACATCCAAGAAAATAACTTGTATTAGCTTTTACCAGTTGGTGGCGCTACTACTACGATGAAAAATAAGTTGGTAGATGTCTTCAGGGCTGAAGTATCCTCAAATGTGTACAACTTCGAGAAGATAGGATCATCTGAGTCATGTTGCCGGAGCTTTTGTTGCCACAAAGTACAATCGGACTTTTCAGCACCGTAATAGCCACGCCTTTTGCCAAAACGTCACAAAATTCGGCAGAGAGTAAGATCATTGTCTTGAGTCTTTTCTGACTAATTTTCAGTCGGATTCGTCAAAAGGGTGTGAGGATCGCTCCCCAGCCGGGGCTGGGAAGCGGTGTGGGTGGATTCTTAAGGCGCAGACAAGGGAAAATATGGTAGGAACAATATTTATTGTGGCCGGCAAAAAACAATTTACAGTCGATAGGCAAGGGGAGTTGCTATCAGAGACAATAGTGGAGCTATACTTACAGACGCCGGGCGACGTGAACGAAAAACACTGGGGGAACAACCTTCCCCCAGGAAAAGAAAAACGATTAACAAAAGGAGCTTGCAACGCAAGAAAACCGAAAACAAGAATGTCCTTCCTCCAAAGGGTAAGGTTAAATCCAATCATCGAAAAACACAAAGCGAGCCGAAACGTAGCTGAAGACATAAACAAGGTAACAATAAGCACGATCAAGACACGGAGCAAAGGTTGGCAAAGACTATAGCAAAGGCACAAGGCGAGAGCAAGTTGGTCAGCAATAATCCGACACGCGGAGGTGCGTGTCGGAGGCTTATATAGTCAGTAATCACTGGCGTGATGAGTTACAGCTGAGCGTCTCGTGAGCTCGCCCCGCTCGTGGCCGCGTCTCCGGGCAACGCGCCCTCGACCCCGCCCACTCTGCTGCAACGACGAGGCACGGATCGTGACAGTACCCCCCCCTTAACGGACGGATTCCAGACGTCCCAAACAACACAAATACACAGTCCAAGAACAAGGGTGGGCGGAAGGGGTTGGGAGGTGGGACCACCACCCGAGTTCGAGACCGGTCTGGCGGATGTCCGGGAGGCCAGACCAGGGACAGGAACGTGGAACGGTGGCTGGTCGTCGAGCCCCGCCGGGACTGGAACGTGGAGCGGCGGCTGGTCGTCGAGCCCCGCCGGGACTGGAACGTGGAGCGGCGGCTGGTCGTCGAGCCCCGCCGGGACTGGAACGTGGAGCGGCGGCTGATCGTCGAACCCCGTCGAGACGGGAACGTGGACTTGAGGCGGACGCACGATGTGCTCCGCCGAGACGTGAACTTGGGACGGACGCAGGGAGTGCTCCGCTTGAACGTGGACTTGACCTTGAGACGGACGCCGGGCGTGCTCCGCCTGAACGAGAACTTGGGACGAACGCACGACGTGCTCCGCCGGAACGTGAACTTGGGACGAACGCAGGACGTGCACCGCCGGAACAGGAACTTGAAGCGCCAGAACGGGGCTCAGCAGTTGGCGAGGAGCCGGAACGGGACTCAGCAGCTGGCGGGGAGCCGGGACGGGGCTCAGCAGCTGGCGGGGAGCCGGGACGGGGCTCAGCAGCTGGCGGGGAGCCGGGACGGGGCTCAGCAGCTGGCGGGGAGCCGGGACGGGGCTCAGCAGCTGGCGGGGAGCCCGGAACGGGGCTCAGCAGCTGGCGAGGAGGCGGCGTGGTCTGCCGCAGCTGGCGAAGGGGCGGCATGGTCTGTGCCGCTGACGGAGAGGCTGCGGCGGGCCGGGCGCAGCAGGTGGACCGGGCGCAGCCGAGACGGGGAACCTGATCCCTAACCTGCACGCCCTCCTCGGCGGACCGTAGGCAATGCGCGTAGCAAAACGGGCTCCAATTTTGGATTGAAAGGCGCCCCCAGTCGATGACTGGGTTGTGTGAGGTTAGCCACGGAATTCCTAGCACGACGGGGGCTGACCTGGCCGGCATGACGAAGAAGGAGCGCTTCTCGATATGGTTACCCGACAACTTTAAGGTAAGAGGCTCGGTTAAGCGCCGGACATCGGCCAGCTCGCGCCCGTCGAGGTCATAGATTCTTTTGGATCTATCGAGCTCGGTGACCACGCAGCCGAGTCGGGACACTAAGCCCGCATCAATAAAGCATTCGTCAGCGCCAGAGTCAATGAGTGCGCGAATCTTGATGCTACCACCGAGTCCCATGATCTCCCCGGCCATCTCCAGTCTCAAGAGGGTACCGGGACTGTCCGGATCCCCTGCCACGCTGGCAGCCGGCTCTTGTCGGGGTTCTTTGGCCGGTCAAGGCATGAAAAATTTTCTCCTTGTCTGCAGAATCCATGGTCGGATTATTCTGTGAGGATCGCTCCCCAGCCGGGGCTGGGAAGCGGTGTGGGTGGATTCTTAAGGCGCAGACAAGGGAAAATATGGTAGGAACAATATTTATTGTGGCCGGCAAAAAACAATTTACAGTCGATAGGCAAGGGGAGTTGCTATCAGAGACAATAGTGGAGCTATACTTACAGACGCCGGGCGACGTGAACGAAAAACACTGGGGGAACAACCTTCCCCCAGGAAAAGAAAAACGATTAACAAAAGGAGCTTGCAACGCAAGAAAACCGAAAACAAGAATGTCCTTCCTCCAAAGGGTAAGGTTAAATCCAATCATCGAAAAACACAAAGCGAGCCGAAACGTAGCTGAAGACATAAACAAGGTAACAATAAGCACGATCAAGACACGGAGCAAAGGTTGGCAAAGACTATAGCAAAGGCACAAGGCGAGAGCAAGTTGGTCAGCAATAATCCGACACGCGGAGGTGCGTGTCGGAGGCTTATATAGTCAGTAATCACTGGCGTGATGAGTTACAGCTGAGCGTCTCGTGAGCTCGCCCCGCTCGTGGCCGCGTCTCCGGGCAACGCGCCCTCGACCCCGCCCACTCTGCTGCAACGACGAGGCACGGATCGTGACAAAGGGCACCATGCAGTACGTGAAAATTAAAATAAAAACACATTTTTGATTCCACTTGGCGGCGCTGTGTGTATAACAAAATAATAACATTAAGATGTCTTCAGGTCGGGACGTTTTATTTACAGGTGAAGGTTTGGATTTTTAGGAGCATGTGCAGGGGCGTTATTAAGCATTCATTTATTTGTATTAGGTTCATTTTGTCTTCTTATTATTGATATTTGACTGATTCATTAAAAGCAGACAATTATGTTTTAGGTTAATTTTTTACCTGACATGTTTCGGCGAGTCTTTCGCCTTCTTCAGAGTGTCGCATGATGGTGTCTTGAGACCCGTCTTTATCAGCTGATGTTCCATGTGGGTGTGACTTACCTGTCAAAAAAATGAAAAATCAGAGCAGTAAAAGAACAAGCACTGTCAGGACTCGCCGGTCGGCGAGGAGGAGGTGGACCCAAAAGGCGAGGAGGCAGAGAGGTCAGTAACGTGAAGGGAATTTATTAACTGAAACAACCAGGGCAAACAATGTGGCAGGGTGAAAAATAACAAAAGACAAACTTAACGTGACCAGACTGGGAGGCAGGGCGAGGAACAACACTGAAAGACGGGAACGAAGAGGGGAACCAGAGCATGAACATGAACAAGGAGCAGAACGTGAACAAAGGTGGTCGTGGCTGTCCGTGATTTTCGGCAATGACCCGACACTGGGTTGAGAGCATGGAAGGCTTAAGTAGTCCGGTAATCAGGGGAGCAGATGGGGAGCAGGTGTGTGATCGTTGATGAGGAGCAGGTGCGTGGCTGGTGAGGGCGAGGTGCTGAGGGGAAACGCCCCTGCTCAGCTGATCAAAACAGACAGGAAAAGGCACATGGCAGGAAGGAGGGGAGAAAATAACAACAAAAACAATAACAAAAACCGCATGCATATGAAAACAATAACAAAAGGCTGTCATGCCCGACGCGGATCATGACAGTACCCCCCCCTCAAGGGACGGATTCCAGACGTCCCAAAAAAAAGGAAAAGAAAAGAAAAGGAAAACCATGTCTAAGAACGAGGGTGGGCGGAAGGGGTCGGGAGGTGGGTCAACGACCCGTGATCGAGACCGGTCTGGCGGATTCCCGGGAGGCCAGACCAGCGAGTCTTTTCGTGACCCTTCAGGGGGCCGTGAGGGTGGCCAGGCCAGTGCGTCCCATTGGGGCCATTCAGGCGGACGTCCGGAACGACCCGAACGCCACATGAAGTCCGCTGATGGAGCTGGGGCGAGGAGCGGCGGCAGGCCATGGAACGTCGCCGAGTCAGGAACGTGGCGCGGCGGCTGGTCGTTGAACCCTGCCGAGACAGGAACGTGGAGCGGCGGCAGATTGTCGAGCCCCGCCGAGACAGGAACGTGGAGCGGCGGCTGGTCGTCGAGCCCCGCCGAGACAGGAACGTGGAGCGGCGGCTGGTCGTCGAGCCCCGCCGAGACAGGAACGCGGAGCGGCGGCTGGTCGTCGAGCCCCGCCGAGACAGGAACGTGGAGCGGCGGCTGGTCGTCGAGCCCCGCCGAGACAGGAACGCGGAGCGGCGGCTGGTCGTCGAGCCCCGCCGAGGCGGGAGCGTGGAGCGGCGGCTGGTCGTCGAGCGTCGCCGAGGCGGGAGCGTGGAGCGGCGGCTGGTCGTCGAGCGTCGCCGAGACCGGAACGTGGAGCGACGGCTGGTCGTCGAACCCCGCCGCGTCAGGAACGTGGAGCGGCGGCTGGTCGTCGAACACCGCCGAGACCGGAACGTGGGGCGGCGGCCCATCGTTGAACCCCGCCGACACAGGAACGCAGAGCGACGGCTGGTCGTCGATCCCTGCCGAGACAAGAACATGGAGCGGCGGTGGGTCGTCGTCCACCGCCGAGGCAGGAACCAAGAGCGGCCGCGGGCCGTCGAGCGCCGCCGGGGCCAAGGCGAGCAGTGGCGACGGGTCGTCGGATGCTGCCGCGGCCAGAGCGGGGCGCGGTGGTGGGTCCTCGTGCGTCGCCGAGACTGAGGCGTGACGCGGCGGCGGACCGTCGTCCATCGCGGGCACCGGAACCGGGAGCGGCGGCTGGTCGTCGACCCCTGCCGAGACAAGAATGTGGAGCGGCGGTGGGTCGCCGTCCACCGCCGAGGCAGAAACCAGGAGCGGCCGTGGGTCGTCGAGCGTTGTGCCGGAGCCAAGGCGAGCAGTGGCGACGGGTCGTCGGATGCTGCCGAGGCCAGAGCGGGGTGCGATGGTGGGTCGTCGTGCGTCGCCGAGGCTGAGGCGTGACTCGGCGGCGGACCGTCGTCCATCGCAGGCACCGGGACCGGGAGCGGCGGCGCTTCATCAGGCGCCGCTGGGACCGATACGGCAGGCGACTGCTCGTCGTCCACCACGGGTGCAGGGACCGGGAGTGACGGCTGCGGGCCGTGTTCTGCCAAAACGTGAGCTTGGAGCGGAGGCAAGGCGTGCCCCACCGGAACATGGGCTTGGGACGGACGCACAACGTGCTCCGCCGGAACGTGAGCTTGGGACGGACGCGCAGCGTGCTCCTCCTGAACGTGAACCTGGGTCGGAAGCAGGGTGTGCTTCCCCTGAACGTGGACTTGGGACGGACGCACAACGTGCTCCGCCTGAACGTGAGCTTGGGACGGACGCACAGCGTGCTCCGCCTGAACGTGAGCTTGGGACGGACGCACAGCGTGCTCCGCCTGAACGTGAACTAGGGACGGACGCCGGACGGGCTCCGCGTGAACGTGAACTTGGGTCGGGGGCAGGATGTGCTCCGCCTGAACGTGAACTTGGTTCGGGCGCACAGCGTGCTCCGCTGGATCGGGAGCTGGGATCGCCATTGGGGCCCCGGGACGGGGCTCGGCCGCTGACGGGGAGCCGGGACACGGCTCAGCAGCTGGCGGGGAGCCGGGACTGGGCTCAGCAGCTGGCGGGGAGCCGGGACTGGGCTCAGCAGCTGGCGGGGAGCCGGGACTGGGCTCAGCAGCTGGCGGGGAGCCGGGACTGGGCTCAGCAGCTGGCGGGGAGCCGGGACTGGGCTCAGCAGCTGGCGGGGAGCCGGGACTGGGCTCAGCAGCTGGCGGGGAGCCGGGACAGGGCTCAGCAGCTGGCGGGGAGCCGGGACAGGGCACAGCAGCTGGCGGGGAGCCGGGACAGGGCTCAGCAGCTGGCGGGGAGCCGGGACTGGGCTCAGCAGCTGGCGGGGAGCCGGGACAGGGCTCAGCAGCTGGCGGGGAGCCGGAACGGGGCTCGGCCGCCTTCGAGGAGTCGGCACGGGACTCTGGAGGCTGCGGCTCGCATGGAGGCGGCGGGGTCCGTGCAGCGGGAGCTGCATTGGTCACTGCTGCAGGCGTGGAGGCGACAGCGGGCCGGGCGCAGCAGTCGATCCGGGCACAGCCGAACCGGGGGCCCTGATCCCTGTCAGCCTGCCGCCATAGGGAATCAGGAAAACGGGAGACCTGAGGGACCGTGACTGCGGGGGCTGGTGAACGCGAGCTAGGAGACGCCAGGGGAGCGTGATCCGGTGCTGAAACTGATGGTGAACGATGTGCGCGACGTGACCGTGACTTCCGGGATTTGGGACGTGAAGCGCGCGAGGGGGAGTGGGAGGTGGTCGCGAAAAACTCAAATGGCTCGGGGGGAGGAAGGTGACGGCTCAAAAATAACTCCGCGTTGCGCTGAGCGACTAAGAGAGTGGCAATATATTCAAAATCATAGTCGTGATCTGGATCGGAAAAAATGTGAGGGGCAAGGTGCTCAAAATCAAACTCGTGACCGGACTTACTCGAACCGTGAGGGGGTGAAAGGGCTTGGTGCTCAAAATCGTCCTCGTAATCCGAATCTATGATCAGGTGAGGGGGTATGACAGGCTGGTAATCGGTGCTGTAATCGGGGGGCAAAAGGGGAGAAACAGACGTCGAGCGGAAAATGGAACCTACTTGAAGGACACGGGGTTGGTCGGCAGGCTGAGGGGGGTTGTCCGTCCGGCGGCGTCATGGACAACAACATGAACATTACAAATCAGCAATCACTGACCACTGCAAAAGGGAAAACCACATCATGGACCGGGAGAAGGGCAGGGTCATCCGCACCGAAGAGAACAAACAACAGCGCTGGATCAGAGAGGCCATTGAGATCTGCAAGCGAGGCATAAAAACCATGAACAGAGACAAGGGAGCCTTCATCCTCTCTACCACCTAGAGCAGCATCTTGGCGGAGTGAACGGACAGCGGGGGGCGTGACTTGCCTTCATTCTTGTGACAGGTAAGTCACGCCCTCATGGAACATCAGCTGATAAAGACGGGTCACAAGACACCATCATGTGACACTCTGAAGAAGGCGAAAGACTTTCGTATTGTGACATCCTCAAGGCCTAAACACTCATCCGAGCAAATATAAGGTAGATTTTGTGAACCTGCCCGGAGAAAAACATCAACGAAAATAATTTGTATTTGTTTTAACCAGTTGGTGGCGCTACCACTGCGATCAAAAATAAGTTGGCAGCCGTCTTCAGGGCCTGAATATCCATGACGCCGCCGTGAGCCTCTCGCTGGGTCCTTCTTTGGTCGGGTCATTCTGTCAGGACTCGCCGGTCGGCGAGGAGGAGGTGGACCCAAAAGGCGAGGAGGCAGAGAGGTCAGTAACGTGAAGGGAATTTATTAACTGAAACAACCAGGGCAAACAATGTGGCAGCCGTCGCAGCTCGGGCCCTAATAACAATTTCTAGAAAAACAATAGGGACCTCGCAGCGGTCACTGCTCGGGCCCTAATAATAATAATAATAATAATTTCCACAAAAACAATGGGGACCTCGTAGCGGTCGCTGCTCGGGCCCTAATAATAATTTCTACATAAACAATAGGGACCTCGCCGCGGTCGCTGCTCGGGCCCCAATAATAATTTCTACACAAAGTCCATTGTGGTGACCCGCCCCTTTTAAGTAAATTCAAAATGGCCGACTTCCTGTAAAACCTAGCTCATTGCTCCAAGAGACTTTTTTGTAGGTCTTGGTCTTATACATACAGTGAACCCTCGCTACTTCGCGGTTCACCTTTCGCGGGTTCAGTGCTTCGCGGGTATAAAAAATATTCGGGGGCATTGTAGTTTCGCCGAGCGGCACGACGGGCGCTGGAGCGGTTAGACGGCCGGCGTGCGCCGAAAAAGAGCGTGGGCGAAGAGGAGAGTGGACGAAGAAGAGCACGTTCCCCCGGACACGATCGGTGGCGACGTTTCGCGCGGTTCGGACCGTACCAGAGCTCCGGCCGGCGTGCGTGGCAGTTAAGCCGTAGAGGAGCACCTTCCCCGGGCACGGGCGGTGCCAAGCGGCCCCTAAGTTTAACCGAATGGAAGCTCCGGAGGAGGAGGGCATGCTCGCGTCACAGTAAGCCGAAGAGGAGCACCTTCGCCGGGCACGGGCGGTTCCAAGCGGCCCCTAAGTTTAACCGAATGGAAGCTCCGGAGGAGGCGGGCATGCTCGCGTCACAGTAAGCCGAAGAGGAGCACCTTCCCCGGGCACGGGCGGTGCCAAGCGGCCCCTAAGTTTAACCGAATGGAAGCTCCGGGGGAGGAGGGCGGGCGTGTGTCACAGTTAAGCCGAATTGGAACACCTCTTCCGCCCGGGCACGAACGGAGCGCGAAGCTGTCAGTTATGAATGAATAAATGAATAAATAAATAAATAAATAAAGAATGCCACCTTTCATTTCACAGGGCACACCGGACGGCGTACCAGCAGGTAATAGTCGGAGTAATTAAATAAATACAAAAAGAATGGCTGGGGAATAAAAAAATAATACGTTTTAATAATAATTTGTTTTTTTTGTTATAACATGAATTTCACTCTCTCTCTCTCTCTGTATATATATATATATATCAATATATATCTATATATATATCTATATATATATATATTTATTATATATATTGTATTTTTTTTTAAGCATTTTTGAAGGTGCGCCGCTACTTCGCGGATTTTCAGTTTCCGCGGGTGGTCTCGGTCCCCATTAACCGCGACAACCGAGGGTTCACTGTACTCCATAAAATTTACAAAAAGCGAGGTGAAACACTCAACCAGGGCTGCTTTTTTGAACATTTCTCGAGGGCCATGGCGAGCCATTTAAAAAAAGCTGCACAACTAACGTATAAAATATTGATAAATTTGCTCTGCCTGATGTGTGTGTCAAGTTTCACGAGTTGTCGTTCATATTTAGAACCTCATAATCAGCGTTGTTTTATTGCCGGACAGTGCAATGCCACTCCCACAACTTTTCACGAAAAAGGATGAATTTCGTATTGTGACATCCTCATGGACGAAACAGTCCTCCGAGCATATATGAGGGCGACCTTGTTGAGTTGCACGGAGAAAAACATCCAAGAAAATAACTTGTATTAGCTTTTACCAGTTGATGGCGCTACTACTACGATGAAAAATAAGTTGGTAGATGTCTTCAGGGTTGAAGTATCCTCAAATGTGTACAACTTCGAGAAGATAGGATCATCTCAGTCATGTTGCCGGAGCTTTTGTTGCCACAAAGTACAATCGGACTTTTCAGCACCGTAATAGCCACGCCTTTTGCCAAAACGTCACAAAACTCGGCAGAGAGTAAGATCATTGTCTTGAGTCTTTTCTGACTAATTTTCAGTCGGATTCGTCAAAAGGGCACCGTGCAGTACGTGAAAATTAAAATAAAAACAAATTTTTTATTCCACTTGGCGGCGCTGTGTGTATAACAAAATAATAACATTAAGATGTCTTCAGGTCGGGACATTTTATTTACAGGTGAAGGTTTGGATTTTTAGGAGCATGTGCAGGGGAGTTATTAAGCATTCATTTATTTGTATTAGGTTCATTTTGTCTTCTTATTATTGATATTTGACAGATTCATTAAAAGCAGACAATTATGTTTTAGGTAAATTTTTTACCTGACATGTTTCGGCGAGTCTTTCGCCTTCTTCAGAGTGTCGCATGATGGTGTCTTGAGACCCGTCTTTATCAGCTGATGTTCCATGAGGGTGTGAATTACCTGTCAAAAAAATGAAAAATCATAGCAGTAAAAGAACAAGCACAACATGAACATTACAAATCAGCAATCACTGACCACTGCAAAAGGGAACATGGACCGGGAGAAGGGCAGGGTCATCCGCACCGAAGAGAACAAACAACAGCGCTGGATCAGAGAGGCCATTGAGATCTGCAAGCGAGGCATAAAAACCATGAACAGAGACAAGGGAGCCTTCATCCTCTCTACCACCTGGAGCAGCATCTTGGCGGAGTGAACGGACAGCGGGGGGCGTGACTTGCCTTCATTCTTGTGACAGGTAAGTCACGCCCTCATGGAACATCAGCTGATAAAGACGGGTCACAAGACACCATCATGTGACACTCTGAAGAAGGCGAAAGACTTTCGTATTGTGACATCCTCAAGGCCTAAACACTCATCCGAGCAAATATAAGGTAGATTTTGTTAACCTGCCCGGAGAAAAACATCAACGAAAATAATTTGTATTTGTTTTAACCAGTTGGTGGCGCTACCACTGCGATCAAAAATAAGTTGGCAGCCGTCTTCAGGGCCTGAATATCCTCAAATGTGAAAAATTTCGAGAAGATGGATCATCTGAATCATTTTGCAGGAACTTTTGTTGCCACGGAGAATAATCAGACTCTGCGGCACCGCAATAGCCACGCCCTTCGAAGGAAAGTCACAAAAATAGGGATAGAGTAAGATCAATGTCTTGAGTCTTTTCTAGCCAATTTTCAATCGGATTCGTTAAAAGGGCACCGTGCAGTACGTCAAAATGTAAAAAATTATATTGATTGGCGCAAGGTGTATAACAGAATATAAACATATAGATGTCTTCAGGTACCGACTCTTTATGTATATGTGAAGTTTTGGATTTTTAGCAGCATGTGCAGGAGAGTTATTAAGCATTTTGTCCATTGCGGCGAAGGAAATCTTAAGTGAAAACTTTGAAGCCCCGCCCCCGTCATATAGTATTTCGGAAACAAAAGATTTTAGCCCCAGTGTTTGTCCCAGGTCTTAAGATGCTACAGACAGAATTTTAAGGCAATCAGATGAAGCCTTTAGGATCAGGGTGCAAAAGAATGACCCCTGTAAACATGCAAAAAAGGGCAAAAGTCGGACTTTCAAAAATTCATAACTCACTTCCTGTTCATATTAGACGTTAAAATATCAAATTTCTCGCCATGCCCGATGAGACTGCCAAGTTTGGTGAGTTTTTGTGCATGTTTCGGGGGTCAAAAATGCAATCGTACAATCGGAAAAATAATAATAATAATAATTTCTACAAAAACAACAGGGACTTCGCAGCGGTCGCTGCTCAGGCCCTAATAATAATAATAATAATAATAATAAAAGTAATAATATTTTCTACAAAAACAATAGGGACCTCGCAGCCGTCGTAGCTCGGGCCCTAATAACAATTTCTAGAAAAACAATAGGGACCTCGCAGCGGTCACTGCTCGGGCCCTAATAATAATAATAATAATAAAAATTTCCACAAAAACAATGGGGACCTCGTAGCGGTCGCTGCTCGGGCCCTAATAATAATTTCTACATAAACAATAGGGACCTCGCCGCGGTCGCGGCTCGGGCCCCAATAATAATTTCTACACAAAGTCCATTGTGGTGACCCGCCCCCTTTTAATAAATTCAAAATGGCCGACTTCCTGTAAAACCTAGCTCATTGCTCCAAGAGACTTTTTTGTAGGTCTTGGTCTTATACATACAGTGAACCCTCGCTACTTCGCGGTTCACCTTTCGCGGGTTCAGTGCTTCGCGGGTATAAAAAATATTCGGGGGCATTGTAGTTTCGCCGAGCGGCACGACGGGGCGCTGGAGCGGTTAGACGGCCGGCGTGCGCCGAAGAAGAGCGTGGGCGAAGAGAAGAGTGGACGAAGAAGAGCACGTTCCCCCGGACACGATCGGTGGCGACGTTTCGCGCGGTTCGGACCGTACCAGAGCTCCGGCCGGCGTGCGTGGCAGTTAAGCCGTAGAGGAGCACCTTCCCCGGGCGCGGGCGGTGCCAAGCGGCCCCTAAGTTTAACCGAATGGAAGCTCCGGAGGAGGAGGGCATGCTCGCGTCACAGTAAGCCGAAGAGGAGCACCTTCCCCGGGCACGGGCGGTTCCAAGCGGCCCCTAAGTTTAACCGAATGGAAGCTCCGGAGGAGGAGGGCATGCTCGCGACACAGTAAGCCGAAGAGGAGCACCTTCCCCGGGCACGGGCGGTGCCAAGCGGCCCCTAAGTTTAACCGAATGGAAGCTCCGGGGGAGGAGGGTGGGCGTGTGTCACAGTTAAGCCGAATTGGAGCACCTCTTCCGCCCGGGCACGAGCGGAGCGCGAAGCTGTCAGTTATGAATGAATAAATGAATAAATAAATAAATAAATAAAGAATGGCACCTTTCATTTCACAGGGCACACCAGACGGTGTACCAGCAGGTAAAAGTCTGAGTAATTAAATAAATACAAAAAGAATGGCTGGGGAATAAAAAAATAATACGTTTTAATAATAATTTGTTTTTTTTGTTATAACATGAATTTCACTCTCTCTCTCCCCGTATATATATATATATATATATATATATATATATATATATATATATTTATATATTTATTATATATATTGTATTTTTTTTTTAAGCATTTTTGAAGGTGCGCCGCTACTTCGCGGATTTTCAGTTTTCGCGGGTGGTCTCGGTCCCCATTAACCGCGATAACCGAGGGTTCACTGTACTCCATAAAATTTACAAAAAGCGAGGTGAAACACTCAACCAGGGCTGCTCTGCATGTTGTGCTGGGCCACCTGGAACAACAGCGGAGCTATGCAAGGATGCTCTTTGTGGACTACAGCTCGGCATTCAACACGATCATCCCAGACATCCTCGTCGCCAAACTGGACACTCTCGGCCTCCCTGCCCTCACACGCATCTGGATTAAGGACTTTCTGACCAACAGACCCCAGACTGTGTTGCTCGGCCCCTACACGTCCTCCACCCTCATGCTGAGCACCGGTTCCCCCCAAGGATGCGTGCTGAGCCCTCTCCTGTACGCCCTCTACACCTACGACTGCAGCCCGGCCCACGGCAACAACACCATCGTCAAGTTTGCTGACGACACGACAGTGGTCGGTCTGATCTCGGAAGGTGACGAGACAGCCTACAGAGAGGAGGTAGGGAGACTGACAACTTGGTGCAAGGACAACAGACTGCACCTTAACTCTGCTAAAACAAAGGAGATTGTCGTCGACTTCAGGAGGAACAAGACGCTGCCGCCCCCCCTCTGCATCGAAGGCGTGTGTGTGGAGAGGGTCCACACGTTCAAGTTCCTGGGAGTACAGATCTCCGATGACCTTTCTTGGAGTCACAACACCACAGCAGTGGTAAAGAAGGTCCGCCAACGTCTGCACTTCCTGAGAGTCCTCAGGAAATTCAACCTGGACAGGAAGCTGCTGCTGGCCTTCTACCACTCGTCCATCGAGAGCCTGCTGACGTACTGTGTCTCCACCTGGTACAGCGGCTGCACTGAGGCGGACAGAGTGAGGCTCCAGAGGACAGTCAAAACAGCGCAAAGGATTATTGGCTGCCCTCTCCCCTCGCTGTCGGACATCTACACCGCCCGGTGCCTCAGAAGGGCTCTCAACATCGTCAAAGACAATACCCACCCAAACTCACACCTGTTCGACCTGTTGCCCTCTGGCAGGCGCTACAGATGCATCAAATCAAGGACCAATAGACTGAGAAACAGTTTCTTTCCGAGAGCCATCTCCATACTGAACTCTCACACACACACGAGACCACCCTAACCTTGCAAAACAGCATTGTGATGTGTTTCTATATGCCCTATTCAGTACTGAATTCCATTGCACTGTCGTATTTATTTATCTAATTTATATATTGTCTGTATTATTGTTGTATTGCACTGGAGAGGGGAGCCCTCTAATCTCGTTGCACACTTGAGTACAATGACAATAAAGGGATTTCTATTTCTATTCTATTCTTTTTTTTAACTTTTCTCGAGGGCCATGGCGAGCCATTTCAAAAAAGCTGCACAACTAACGTATAAAATATTGATAAATTTGCTCTGCCTGATGTGTGTGTAAAGTTTCACGAGTTGTCGTTCATATTTAGAACCTCATAATCAGCGTTGTTTTATTGCCGAACAGTGCAATGCCACTCCCACAACTTTTCACGAAAAAGGATGAATTTCGTATTGTGACATCCTCATGGCCGAAACAGTCATCCGAGCATATATGAGGGCGACCTTGTTGAGTTGCACGGAGAAAAACATCCAAGAAAATAACTTGTATTAGCTTTTACCAGTTGGTGGCGCTACTACTACGATGAAAAATAAGTTGGTAGATGTCTTCAGGGCTGAAGTATCCTCAAATGTGTACAACTTCGAGAAGATAGGATCATCTGAGTCATGTTGCCGGAGCTTTTGTTGCCACAAAGTACAATCGGATTTTTCAGCACCGTAATAGCCACGCCTTTTGCCAAAACGTCACAAAATTCGGCACAGAGTAAGATCATTGTCTTGAGTCTTTTCTGACTAATTTTCAGTCGGATTCGTCAAAAGGGCACCGTGCAGTACGTGAAAATTAAAATAAAAACAAATTTTTGATTCCACTTGGCGGCGCTGTGTGTATAACAAAATAATAACATTAAGATGTCTTCAGGTCGGGACGTTTTATTTACAGGTGAAGGTTTGGATTTTTAGGAGCATGTGCAGGGGCGTTATTAAGCATTCATTTATTTGTATTAGGTTCATTTTGTCTTCTTATTATTGATATTTGACTGATTCATTAAAAGCAGACAATTATGTTTTAGGTTAATTTTTTACCTGACATGTTTCGGCGAGTCTTTCGCCTTCTTCAGAGTGTCGCATGATGGTGTCTTGAGACCCGTCTTTATCAGCTGATGTTCCATGAGGGTGTGACTTACCTGTCAAAAAAATGAAAAATCAGAGCAGTAAAAGAACAAGCACAACATGAACATTACAAATCAGCAATCACTGACCACTGCAAAAGGGAAAACCACATCATGGACCGGGAGAAGGGCAGGGTCATCCGCACCGAAGAGAACAAACAACAGCGCTGGATCAGAGAGGCCATTGAGATCTGCAAGCGAGGCATAAAAACCATGAACAGAGACAAGGGAGCCTTCATCCTCTCTACCACCTGGAGCAGCATCTTGGCGGAGTGAACGGACAGCGGGGGGCGTGACTTGCCTTCATTCTAGTGACAGGTAAGTCACGCCCTCATGGAACATCAGCTGATAAAGACGGGCCACAAGACACCATCATGTGACACTCTGAAGAAGGCGAAAGACTTTCGTATTGTGACATCCTCAAGGCCTAAACACTCATCCGATCAAAAATAAGTTGGCAGCCGTCTTCAGGGCCTGAATATCCTCAAATGTGAAAAATTTCGAGAAGATGGATCATCTGAATCATTTTGCAGGAACTTTTGTTGCCACGGAGAATAATCAGACTCTGCGGCACCGTAATAGCCACGCCCTTCGAAGGAAAGTCACAAAAATAGGGATAGAGTAAGATCAATGTCTTGAGTCTTTTCTAGCCAATTTTCAATCGGATTCGTTAAAAGGGCACCGTGCAGGACGTCAAAATGTAAAAAATGATATTGATTGGCGCAAGGTGTATAACAGAATATAAACATATAGATGTCTTCAGGTACCGACTCTTGATGTACATGTGAAGTTTTGGATTTTTAGCAGCATGTGCAAGAGAGTTATTAAGCATTTTGTCCATTGCGGCGAAGGAAATCTTAAGTGAAAACTTCGAAGCCCCGCCCCCGTCATATAGTATTGCGGAAACAAAAAATTTTAGCCCCAGTGTTTGTCCCAGGTCTTAAGATGCTACAGACAGAATTTTAAGGCAATCAGATGAAGCCTTTAGGATCAGGGTGCAAAAGAATGACCCCTGTAAACATGCAAAAAAGGGCAAAAGTCGGACTTTCAAAAATTCATAACTCACTTCCTGTTCATATTAGACGTTAAAATATCAAATTTTTCGCCATGCCCGATGAGACTGCCAAGTTTGGTGAATTTTTGTGCATGTTTCGGGGGTCAAAAATGCAATCGAACAATCGGAAAAATAATAATAATAATAATTTCTACAAAAACAACAGGGACTTCGCAGCGGTCGCTGTTCAGGCCCTAATAATAATAATAATAATAAAAGTATTAATATTTTCTACAAAAACAATAGGGACCTCGCAGCCGTCGCAGCTCGGGCCCTAATAACAATTTCTAGAAAAACAATAGGGACCTCGCAGCGGTCACTGCTCGGGCCCTAATAATAATAATAATAATAATAATTTCCACAAAAACAATGGGGACCTCGTAGCGGTCGCTGCTCGGGCCCTAATAATAATTTCTACATAAACAATAGGGACCTCGCCGCGGTCGCTGCTCGGGCCCCAATAATAATTTCTACACAAAGTCCATTGTGGTGACCCGCCCCTTTTAAGTAAATTCAAAATGGCCGACTTCCTGTAAAACCTAGCTCATTTCTCCAAGAGACTTTTTTTGTAGGTCTTGGTCTTATACATACAGTGAACCCTCGCTACTTCGCGGTTCACCTTTCGCGGGTTCAGTGCTTCGCGGGTATAAAAAATATTTGGGGGCATTGTAGTTTCGCCGAGCGGCACGACGGGCGCTGGAGCGGTTAGACGGCCGGCGTGCGCCGAAGAAGAGCGTGGGCGAAGAGGAGAGTGGACGAAGAAGAGCACGTTCCCCCGGACACGATCGGTGGCGACGTTTCGCGCGGTTCGGACCGTACCAGAGCTCCGGCCGGCGTGCGTGGCAGTTAAGCCGTAGAGGAGCACCTTCCCCGGGCACGGGCGGTGCCAAGCGGCCCCTAAGTTTAACCGAATGGAAGCTCCGGAGGAGGAGGGCATGCTCGCGTCACAGTAAGCCGAAGAGGAGCACCTTCCCCGGGCACGGGCGGTTCCAAGCGGCCCCTAAGTTTAACCAAATGGAAGCTCCGGAGGAGGAGGGCATGCTCGCGTCACAGTAAGCCGAAGAGGAGCACCTTCGCCGGGCACGGGCGGTTCCAAGCGGCCCCTAAGTTTAACCGAATGGAAGCTCCGGAGGAGGCGGGCATGCTCGCGTCACAGTAAGCCGAAGAGGAGCACCTTCCCCGGGCACGGGCGGTGCCAAGCGGCCCCTAAGTTTAACCGAATGGAAGCTCCGGGGGAGGAGGGCGGGCGTGTGTCACAGTTAAGCCGAATTGGAACACCTCTTCCGCCCGGGCACGAACGGAGCGCGAAGCTGTCAGTTATGAATGAATAAATGAATAAATAAATAAATAAATAAAGAATGCCACCTTTCATTTCACAGGGCACACCGGACGGCGTACCAGCAGGTAATAGTCGGAGTAATTAAATAAATACAAAAAGAATGGCTGGGGAATAAAAAAATAATACGTTTTAATAATAATTTGTTTTTTTTGTTATAACATGAATTTCACTCTCTCTCTCTCTCTGTATATATATATATATATATCTATATATATATCTATATATATATATATTCATTATATATATTGTATTTTTTTTTAAGCATTTTTGAAGGTGCGCCGCTACTTCGCGGATTTTCAGTTTCCGCGGGTGGTCTCGGTCCCCATTAACCGCGACAACCGAGGGTTCACTGTACTCCATAAAATTTACAAAAAGCGAGGTGAAACACTCAACCAGGGCTGCTTTTTTGAACATTTCTCGAGGGCCATGGCGAGCCATTTAAAAAAAGCTGCACAACTAACGTATAAAATATTGATAAATTTGCTCTGCCTGATGTGTGTGTCAAGTTTCACGAGTTGTCGTTCATATTTAGAACCTCATAATCAGCGTTGTTTTATTGCCGGACAGTGCAATGCCACTCCCACAACTTTTCACGAAAAAGGATGAATTTCGTATTGTGACATCCTCATGGACGAAACAGTCCTCCGAGCATATATGAGGGCGACCTTGTTGAGTTGCACGGAGAAAAACATCCAAGAAAATAACTTGTATTAGCTTTTACCAGTTGGTGGCGCTACTACTACGATGAAAAATAAGTTGGTAGATGTCTTCAGGGTTGAAGTATCCTCAAATGTGTACAACTTCGAGAAGATAGGATCATCTCAGTCATGTTGCCGGAGCTTTTGTTGCCACAAAGTACAATCGGACTTTTCAGCACCGTAATAGCCACGCCTTTTGCCAAAACGTCACAAAACTCGGCAGAGAGTAAGATCATTGTCTTGAGTCTTTTCTGACTAATTTTCAGTCGGATTCGTCAAAAGGGCACCGTGCAGTACGTGAAAATTAAAATAAAAACAAATTTTTTATTCCACTTGGCGGCGCTGTGTGTATAACAAAATAATAACATTAAGATGTCTTCAGGTCGGGACATTTTATTTACAGGTGAAGGTTTGGATTTTTAGGAGCATGTGCAGGGGAGTTATTAAGCATTCATTTATTTGTATTAGGTTCATTTTGTCTTCTTATTATTGATATTTGACAGATTCATTAAAAGCAGACAATTATGTTTTAGGTAAATTTTTTACCTGACATGTTTCGGCGAGTCTTTCGCCTTCTTCAGAGTGTCGCATGATGGTGTCTTGAGACCCGTCTTTATCAGCTGATGTTCCATGAGGGTGTGAATTACCTGTCAAAAAAATGAAAAATCATAGCAGTAAAAGAACAAGCACAACATGAACATTACAAATCAGCAATCACTGACCACTGCAAAAGGGAAAACCACATCATGGACCGGGAGAAGGGCAGGGTCATCCGCACCGAAGAGAACAAACAACAGCGCTGGATCAGAGAGGCCATTGAGATCTGCAAGCGAGGCATAAAAACCATGAACAGAGACAAGGGAGCCTTCATCCTCTCTACCACCTGGAGCAGCATCTTGGCGGAGTGAACGGACAGCGGGGGGCGTGACTTGCCTTCATTCTTGTGACAGGTAAGTCACGCCCTCATGGAACATCAGCTGATAAAGACGGGTCACAAGACACCATCATGTGACACTCTGAAGAAGGCGAAAGACTTTCGTATTGTGACATCCTCAAGGCCTAAACACTCATCCGAGCAAATATAAGGTAGATTTTGTTAACCTGCCCGGAGAAAAACATCAACGAAAATAATTTGTATTTGTTTTAACCAGTTGGTGGCGCTACCACTGCGATCAAAAATAAGTTGGCAGCCGTCTTCAGGGCCTGAATATCCTCAAATGTGAAAAATTTCGAGAAGATGGATCATCTGAATCATTTTGCAGGAACTTTTGTTGCCACGGAGAATAATCAGACTGTGCGGCACCGCAATAGCCACGCCCTTCGAAGGAAAGTCACAAAAATAGGGATAGAGTAAGATCAATGTCTTGAGTCTTTTCTAGCCAATTTTCAATCGGATTCGTTAAAAGGGCACCGTGCAGTACGTCAAAATGTAAAAAATGATATTGATTGGCGCAAGGTGTATAACAGAATATAAACATATAGATGTCTTCAGGTACCGACTCTTTATGTATATGTGAAGTTTTGGATTTTTAGCAGCATGTGCAGGAGAGTTATTAAGCATTTTGTCCATTGCGGCGAAGGAAATCTTAAGTGAAAACTTTGAAGCCCCGCCCCCGTCATATAGTATTTCGGAAACAAAAGATTTTAGCCCCAGTGTTTGTCCCAGGTCTTAAGATGCTACAGACAGAATTTTAAGGCAATCAGATGAAGCCTTTAGGATCAGGGTGCAAAAGAATGACCCCTGTAAACATGCAAAAAAGGGCAAAAGTCGGACTTTCAAAAATTCATAACTCACTTCCTGTTCATATTAGACGTTAAAATATCAAATTTCTCGCCATGCCCGATGAGACTGCCAAGTTTGGTGAGTTTTTGTGCATGTTTCGGGGGTCAAAAATGCAATCGTACAATCGGAAAAATAATAATAATAATAATTTCTACAAAAACAACAGGGACTTCGCAGCGGTCGCTGCTCAGGCCCTAATAATAATAATAATAATAATAATAAAAGTAATAATATTTTCTACAAAAACAATAGGGACCTCGCAGCCGTCGTAGCTCGGGCCCTAATAACAATTTCTAGAAAAACAATAGGGACCTCGCAGCGGTCACTGCTCGGGCCCTAATAATAATAATAATAATAAAAATTTCCACAAAAACAATGGGGACCTCGTAGCGGTCGCTGCTCGGGCCCTAATAATAATTTCTACATAAACAATAGGGACCTCGCCGCGGTCGCTGCTCGGGCCCCAATAATAATTTCTACACAAAGTCCATTGTGGTGACCCGCCCCCTTTTAATAAATTCAAAATGGCCGACTTCCTGTAAAACCTAGCTCATTGCTCCAAGAGACTTTTTTGTAGGTCTTGGTCTTATACATACAGTGAACCCTCGCTACTTCGCGGTTCACCTTTCGCGGGTTCAGTGCTTCGCGGGTATAAAAAATATTCGGGGGCATTGTAGTTTCGCCGAGCGGCACGACGGGGCGCTGGAGCGGTTAGACGGCCGGCGTGCGCCGAAGAAGAGCGTGGGCGAAGAGAAGAGTGGACGAAGAAGAGCACGTTCCCCCGGACACGATCGGTGGCGACGTTTCGCGCGGTTCGGACCGTACCAGAGCTCCGGCCGGCGTGCGTGGCAGTTAAGCCGTAGAGGAGCACCTTCCCCGGGCGCGGGCGGTGCCAAGCGGCCCCTAAGTTTAACCGAATGGAAGCTCCGGAGGAGGAGGGCATGCTCGCGTCACAGTAAGCCGAAGAGGAGCACCTTCCCCGGGCACGGGCGGTTCCAAGCGGCCCCTAAGTTTAACCGAATGGAAGCTCCGGAGGAGGAGGGCATGCTCGCGACACAGTAAGCCGAAGAGGAGCACCTTCCCCGGGCACGGGCGGTGCCAAGCGGCCCCTAAGTTTAACCGAATGGAAGCTCCGGGGGAGGAGGGTGGGCGTGTGTCACAGTTAAGCCGAATTGGAGCACCTCTTCCGCCCGGGCACGAGCGGAGCGCGAAGCTGTCAGTTATGAATGAATAAATGAATAAATAAATAAATAAATAAAGAATGGCACCTTTCATTTCACAGGGCACACCAGACGGTGTACCAGCAGGTAAAAGTCTGAGTAATTAAATAAATACAAAAAGAATGGCTGGGGAATAAAAAAATAATACGTTTTAATAATAATTTGTTTTTTTTGTTATAACATGAATTTCACTCTCTCTCTCCCCGTATATATATATATATATATATTTATATATTTATTATATATATTGTATTTTTTTTTTAAGCATTTTTGAAGGTGCGCCGCTACTTCGCGGATTTTCAGTTTTCGCGGGTGGTCTCGGTCCCCATTAACCGCGATAACCGAGGGTTCACTGTACTCCATAAAATTTACAAAAAGCGAGGTGAAACACTCAACCAGGGCTGCTCTGCATGTTGTGCTGGGCCACCTGGAACAACAGCGGAGCTATGCAAGGATGCTCTTTGTGGACTACAGCTCGGCATTCAACACGATCATCCCAGACATCCTCGTCGCCAAACTGGACACTCTCGGCCTCCCTGCCCTCACACGCATCTGGATTAAGGGCTTTCTGACCAACAGACCCCAGACTGTGTTGCTCGGCCCCTACACGTCCTCCACCCTCATGCTGAGCACCGGTTCCCCCCAAGGATGCGTGCTGAGCCCTCTCCTGTACGCCCTCTACACCTACGACTGCAGCCCGGCCCACGGCAACAACACCATCGTCAAGTTTGCTGACGACACGACAGTGGTCGGTCTGATCTCGGAAGGTGACGAGACAGCCTACAGAGAGGAGGTAGGGAGACTGACAACTTGGTGCAAGGACAACAGACTGCACCTTAACTCTGCTAAAACAAAGGAGATTGTCGTCGACTTCAGGAGGAACAAGACGCTGCCGCCCCCCCTCTGCATCGAAGGCGTGTGTGTGGAGAGGGTCCACACGTTCAAGTTCCTGGGAGTACAGATCTCCGATGACCTTTCTTGGAGTCACAACACCACAGCAGTGGTAAAGAAGGTCCGCCAACGTCTGCACTTCCTGAGAGTCCTCAGGAAATTCAACCTGGACAGGAAGCTGCTGCTGGCCTTCTACCACTCGTCCATCGAGAGCCTGCTGACGTACTGTGTCTCCACCTGGTACAGCGGCTGCACTGAGGCGGACAGAGTGAGGCTCCAGAGGACAGTCAAAACAGCGCAAAGGATTATTGGCTGCCCTCTCCCCTCGCTGTCGGACATCTACACCGCCCGGTGCCTCAGAAGGGCTCTCAACATCGTCAAAGACAATACCCACCCAAACTCACACCTGTTCGACCTGTTGCCCTCTGGCAGGCGCTACAGATGCATCAAATCAAGGACCAATAGACTGAGAAACAGTTTCTTTCCGAGAGCCATCTCCATACTGAACTCTCACACACACACGAGACCACCCTAACCTTGCAAAACAGCATTGTGATGTGTTTCTATATGCCCTATTCAGTACTGAATTCCATTGCACTGTCGTATTTATTTATCTAATTTATATATTGTCTGTATTATTGTTGTATTGCACTGGAGAGGGGAGCCCTCTAATCTCGTTGCACACTTGAGTACAATGACAATAAAGGGATTTCTATTTCTATTCTATTCTTTTTTTTAACTTTTCTCGAGGGCCATGGCGAGCCATTTCAAAAAAGCTGCACAACTAACGTATAAAATATTGATAAATTTGCTCTGCCTGATGTGTGTGTAAAGTTTCACGAGTTGTCGTTCATATTTAGAACCTCATAATCAGCGTTGTTTTATTGCCGAACAGTGCAATGCCACTCCCACAACTTTTCACGAAAAAGGATGAATTTCGTATTGTGACATCCTCATGGCCGAAACAGTCATCCGAGCATATATGAGGGCGACCTTGTTGAGTTGCACGGAGAAAAACATCCAAGAAAATAACTTGTATTAGCTTTTACCAGTTGGTGGCGCTACTACTACGATGAAAAATAAGTTGGTAGATGTCTTCAGGGCTGAAGTATCCTCAAATGTGTACAACTTCGAGAAGATAGGATCATCTGAGTCATGTTGCCGGAGCTTTTGTTGCCACAAAGTACAATCGGATTTTTCAGCACCGTAATAGCCACGCCTTTTGCCAAAACGTCACAAAATTCGGCACAGAGTAAGATCATTGTCTTGAGTCTTTTCTGACTAATTTTCAGTCGGATTCGTCAAAAGGGCACCGTGCAGTACGTGAAAATTAAAATAAAAACAAATTTTTGATTCCACTTGGCGGCGCTGTGTGTATAACAAAATAATAACATTAAGATGTCTTCAGGTCGGGACGTTTTATTTACAGGTGAAGGTTTGGATTTTTAGGAGCATGTGCAGGGGCGTTATTAAGCATTCATTTATTTGTATTAGGTTCATTTTGTCTTCTTATTATTGATATTTGACTGATTCATTAAAAGCAGACAATTATGTTTTAGGTTAATTTTTTACCTGACATGTTTCGGCGAGTCTTTCGCCTTCTTCAGAGTGTCGCATGATGGTGTCTTGAGACCCGTCTTTATCAGCTGATGTTCCATGAGGGTGTGACTTACCTGTCAAAAAAATGAAAAATCAGAGCAGTAAAAGAACAAGCACAACATGAACATTACAAATCAGCAATCACTGACCACTGCAAAAGGGAAAACCACATCATGGACCGGGAGAAGGGCAGGGTCATCCGCACCGAAGAGAACAAACAACAGCGCTGGATCAGAGAGGCCATTGAGATCTGCAAGCGAGGCATAAACACCATGAACAGAGACAAGGGAGCCTTCATCCTCTCTACCACCTGGAGCAGCATCTTGGCGGAGTGAACGGACAGCGGGGGGCGTGACTTGCCTTCATTCTTGTGACAGGTAAGTCACGCCCTCATGGAACATCAGCTGATAAAGACGGGCCACAAGACACCATCATGTGACACTCTGAAGAAGGCGAAAGACTTTCGTATTGTGACATCCTCAAGGCCTAAACACTCATCCGATCAAAAATAAGTTGGCAGCCGTCTTCAGGGCCTGAATATCCTCAAATGTGAAAAATTTCGAGAAGATGGATCATCTGAATCATTTTGCAGGAACTTTTGTTGCCACGGAGAATAATCAGACTCTGCGGCACCGTAATAGCCACGCCCTTCGAAGGAAAGTCACAAAAATAGGGATAGAGTAAGATCAATGTCTTGAGTCTTTTCTAGCCAATTTTCAATCGGATTCGTTAAAAGGGCACCGTGCAGGACGTCAAAATGTAAAAAATGATATTGATTGGCGCAAGGTGTATAACAGAATATAAACATATAGATGTCTTCAGGTACCGACTCTTGATGTACATGTGAAGTTTTGGATTTTGAGCAGCATGTGCAAGAGAGTTATTAAGCATTTTGTCCATTGCGGCGAAGGAAATCTTAAGTGAAAACTTCGAAGCCCCGCCCCCGTCATATAGTATTTCGGAAACAAAAAATTTTAGCCCCAGTGTTTGTCCCAGGTCTTAAGATGCTACAGACAGAATTTTAAGGCAATCAGATGAAGCCTTTAGGATCAGGGTGCAAAAGAATGACCCCTGTAAACATGCAAAAAAGGGCAAAAGTCGGACTTTCAAAAATTCATAACTCACTTCCTGTTCATATTAGACGTTAAAATATCAAATTTTTCGCCATGCCCGATGAAACTGCCAAGTTTGGTGAATTTTTGTGCATGTTTCGGGGGTCAAAAATGCAATCGAACAATCGGAAAAATAATAATAATAATAATTTCTACAAAAACAACAGGGACTTCGCAGCGGTCGCTGCTCAGGCCCTAATAATAATAATAATAATAAAAGTATTAATATTTTCTACAAAAACAATAGGGACCTCGCAGCCGTCGCAGTTCGGGCCCTAATAACAATTTCTAGAAAAACAATAGGGACCTCGCAGCGGTCACTGCTCGGGCCCTAATAATAATAATAATAATAATTTCCACAAAAACAATGGGGACCTCGTAGCGGTCGCTGCTCGGGCCCTAATAATAATTTCTACATAAACAATAGGGACCTCGCCGCGGTCGCTGCTCGGGCCCCAATAATAATTTCTACACAAAGTCCATTGTGGTGACCCGCCCCCTTTTAATAAATTCAAAATGGCCGACTTCCTGTAAAACCTAGCTCATTGCTCCAAGAGACTTTTTTGTAGGTCTTGGTCTTATACATACAGTGAACCCTCGCTACTTCGCGGTTCACCTTTCGCGGGTTCAGTGCTTCGCGGGTATAAAAAATATTCGGGGGCATTGTAGTTTCGCCGAGCGGCACGACGGGGCGCTGGAGCGGTTAGACGGCCGGCGTGCGCCGAAGAAGAGCGTGGGCGAAGAGAAGAGTGGACGAAGAAGAGCACGTTCCCCCGGACACGATCGGTGGCGACGTTTCGCGCGGTTCGGACCGTACCAGAGCTCCGGCCGGCGTGCGTGGCAGTTAAGCCGTAGAGGAGCACCTTCCCCGGGCACGGGCGGTGCCAAGCGGCCCCTAAGTTTAACCGAATGGAAGCTCCGGAGGAGGAGGGCATGCTCGCGTCACAGTAAGCCGAAGAGGAGCACCTTCCCCGGGCACGGGCGGTTCCAAGCGGCCCCTAAGTTTAACCGAATGGAAGCTCCGGAGGAGGAGGGCATGCTCGCGACACAGTAAGCCGAAGAGGAGCACCTTCCCCGGGCACGGGCGGTGCCAAGCGGCCCCTAAGTTTAACCGAATGGAAGCTCCGGGGGAGGAGGGTGGGCGTGTGTCACAGTTAAGCCGAATTGGAGCACCTCTTCCGCCCGGGCACGAGCGGAGCGCGAAGCTGTCAGTTATGAATGAATAAATGAATAAATAAATAAATAAATAAAGAATGGCACCTTTCATTTCACAGGGCACACCAGACGGCGTACCAGCAGGTAAAAGTCTGAGTAATTAAATAAATACAAAAAGAATGGCTGGGGAATAAAAAAATAATACGTTTTAATAATAATTTGTTTTTTTTGTTATAACATGAATTTCACTCTCTCTCTCCCCGTATATATATATATATATATATATATATATATATATATATATATATTTATATATTTATTATATATATTGTATTTTTTTTTTAAGCATTTTTGAAGGTGCGCCGCTACTTCGCGGATTTTCAGTTTTCGCGGGTGGTCTCGGTCCCCATTAACCGCGATAACCGAGGGTTCACTGTACTCCATAAAATTTACAAAAAGCGAGGTGAAACACTCAACCAGGGCTGCTCTGCATGTTGTGCTGGGCCACCTGGAACAACAGCGGAGCTATGCAAGGATGCTCTTTGTGGACTACAGCTCGGCATTCAACACGATCATCCCAGACATCCTCGTCGCCAAACTGGACACTCTCGGCCTCCCTGCCCTCACACGCATCTGGATTAAGGACTTTCTGACCAACAGACCCCAGACTGTGTTGCTCGGCCCCTACACGTCCTCCACCCTCATGCTGAGCACCGGTTCCCCCCAAGGATGCGTGCTGAGCCCTCTCCTGTACGCCCTCTACACCTACGACTGCAGCCCGGCCCACGGCAACAACACCATCGTCAAGTTTGCTGACGACACGACAGTGGTCGGTCTGATCTCGGAAGGTGACGAGACAGCCTATAGAGAGGAGGTAGGGAGACTGACAACTTGGTGCAAGGACAACAGACTGCACCTTAACTCTGCTAAAACAAAGGAGATTGTCGTCGACTTCAGGAGGAACAAGACGCTGCCGCCCCCCCTCTGCATCGAAGGCGTGTGTGTGGAGAGGGTCCACACGTTCAAGTTCCTGGGAGTACAGATCTCCGATGACCTTTCTTGGAGTCACAACACCACAGCAGTGGTAAAGAAGGTCCGCCAACGTCTGCACTTCCTGAGAGTCCTCAGGAAATTCAACCTGGACAGGAAGCTGCTGCTGGCCTTCTACCACTCGTCCATCGAGAGCCTGCTGACGTACTGTGTCTCCACCTGGTACAGCGGCTGCACTGAGGCGGACAGAGTGAGGCTCCAGAGGACAGTCAAAACAGCGCAAAGGATTATTGGCTGCCCTCTCCCCTCGCTGTCGGACATCTACACCGCCCGGTGCCTCAGAAGGGCTCTCAACATCGTCAAAGACAATACCCACCCAAACTCACACCTGTTCGACCTGTTGCCCTCTGGCAGGCGCTACAGATGCATCAAATCAAGGACCAATAGACTGAGAAACAGTTTCTTTCCGAGAGCCATCTCCATACTGAACTCTCACACACACACACACGAGACCACCCTAACCTTGCAAAACAGCATTGTGATGTGTTTCTATATGCCCTATTCAGTACTGAATTCCATTGCACTGTCGTATTTATTTATCTAATTTATATATTGTCTGTATTATTGTTGTATTGCACTGGAGAGGGGAGCCCTCTAATCTCGTTGCACACTTGAGTACAATGACAATAAAGGGATTTCTATTTCTATTCTATTCTTTTTTTAACTTTTCTCGAGGGCCATGGCGAGCCATTTCAAAAAAGCTGCACAACTAACGTATAAAATATTGATAAATTTGCTCTGCCTGATGTGTGTGTAAAGTTTCACGAGTTGTCGTTCATATTTAGAACCTCATAATCAGCGTTGTTTTATTGCCGAACAGTGCAATGCCACTCCCACAACTTTTCACGAAAAAGGATGAATTTCGTATTGTGACATCCTCATGGCCGAAACAGTCATCCGAGCATATATGAGGGCGACCTTGTTGAGTTGCACGGAGAAAAACATCCAAGAAAATAACTTGTATTAGCTTTTACCAGTTGGTGGCGCTACTACTACGATGAAAAATAAGTTGGTAGATGTCTTCAGGGCTGAAGTATCCTCAAATGTGTACAACTTCGAGAAGATAGGATCATCTGAGTCATGTTGCCGGAGCTTTTGTTGCCACAAAGTACAATCGGATTTTTCAGCACCGTAATAGCCACGCCTTTTGCCAAAACGTCACAAAATTCGGCACAGAGTAAGATCATTGTCTTGAGTCTTTTCTGACTAATTTTCAGTCGGATTCGTCAAAAGGGCACCGTGCAGTACGTGAAAATTAAAATAAAAACAAATTTTTGATTCCACTTGGCGGCGCTGTGTGTATAACAAAATAATAACATTAAGATGTCTTCAGGTCGGGACGTTTTATTTACAGGTGAAGGTTTGGATTTTTAGGAGCATGTGCAGGGGCGTTATTAAGCATTCATTTATTTGTATTAGGTTCATTTTGTCTTCTTATTATTGATATTTGACTGATTCATTAAAAGCAGACAATTATGTTTTAGGTTAATTTTTTACCTGACATGTTTCGGCGAGTCTTTCGCCTTCTTCAGAGTGTCGCATGATGGTGTCTTGAGACCCGTCTTTATCAGCTGATGTTCCATGAGGGTGTGACTTACCTGTCAAAAAAATGAAAAATCAGAGCAGTAAAAGAACAAGCACAACATGAACATTACAAATCAGCAATCACTGACCACTGCAAAAGGGAAAACCACATCATGGACCGGGAGAAGGGCAGGGTCATCCGCACCGAAGAGAACAAACAACAGCGCTGGATCAGAGAGGCCATTGAGATCTGCAAGCGAGGCATAAAAACCATGAACAGAGACAAGGGAGCCTTCATCCTCTCTACCACCTGGAGCAGCATCTTGGCGGAGTGAACGGACAGCGGGGGGCGTGACTTGCCTTCATTCTTGTGACAGGTAAGTCACGCCCTCATGGAACATCAGCTGATAAAGACGGGCCACAAGACACCATCATGTGACACTCTGAAGAAGGCGAAAGACTTTCGTATTGTGACATCCTCAAGGCCTAAACACTCATCCGATCAAAAATAAGTTGGCAGCCGTCTTCAGGGCCTGAATATCCTCAAATGTGAAAAATTTCGAGAAGATGGATCATCTGAATCATTTTGCAGGAACTTTTGTTGCCACGGAGAATAATCAGACTCTGCGGCACCGTAATAGCCACGCCCTTCGAAGGAAAGTCACAAAAATAGGGATAGAGTAAGATCAATGTCTTGAGTCTTTTCTAGCCAATTTTCAATCGGATTCGTTAAAAGGGCACCGTGCAGGACGTCAAAATGTAAAAAATGATATTGATTGGCGCAAGGTGTATAACAGAATATAAACATATAGATGTCTTCAGGTACCGACTCTTGATGTACATGTGAAGTTTTGGATTTTTAGCAGCATGTGCAAGAGAGTTATTAAGCATTTTGTCCATTGCGGCGAAGGAAATCTTAAGTGAAAACTTCGAAGCCCCGCCCCCGTCATATAGTATTGCGGAAACAAAAAATTTTAGCCCCAGTGTTTGTCCCAGGTCTTAAGATGCTACAGACAGAATTTTAAGGCAATCAGATGAAGCCTTTAGGATCAGGGTGCAAAAGAATGACCCCTGTAAACATGCAAAAAAGGGCAAAAGTCGGACTTTCAAAAATTCATAACTCACTTCCTGTTCATATTAGACGTTAAAATATCAAATTTTTCGCCATGCCCGATGAGACTGCCAAGTTTGGTGAATTTTTGTGCATGTTTCGGGGGTCAAAAATGCAATCGAACAATCGGAAAAATAATAATAATAATAATTTCTACAAAAACAACAGGGACTTCGCAGCGGTCGCTGTTCAGGCCCTAATAATAATAATAATAATAAAAGTATTAATATTTTCTACAAAAACAATAGGGACCTCGCAGCCGTCGCAGCTCGGGCCCTAATAACAATTTCTAGAAAAACAATAGGGACCTCGCAGCGGTCACTGCTCGGGCCCTAATAATAATAATAATAATAATAATTTCCACAAAAACAATGGGGACCTCGTAGCGGTCGCTGCTCGGGCCCTAATAATAATTTCTACATAAACAATAGGGACCTCGCCGCGGTCGCTGCTCGGGCCCCAATAATAATTTCTACACAAAGTCCATTGTGGTGACCCGCCCCTTTTAAGTAAATTCAAAATGGCCGACTTCCTGTAAAACCTAGCTCATTTCTCCAAGAGACTTTTTTTGTAGGTCTTGGTCTTATACATACAGTGAACCCTCGCTACTTCGCGGTTCACCTTTCGCGGGTTCAGTGCTTCGCGGGTATAAAAAATATTTGGGGGCATTGTAGTTTCGCCGAGCGGCACGACGGGCGCTGGAGCGGTTAGACGGCCGGCGTGCGCCGAAGAAGAGCGTGGGCGAAGAGGAGAGTGGACGAAGAAGAGCACGTTCCCCCGGACACGATCGGTGGCGACGTTTCGCGCGGTTCGGACCGTACAAGAGCTCCGGCCGGCGTGCGTGGCAGTTAAGCCGTAGAGGAGCACCTTCCCCGGGCACGGGCGGTGCCAAGCGGCCCCTAAGTTTAACCGAATGGAAGCTCCGGAGGAGGAGGGCATGCTCGCGTCACAGTAAGCCGAAGAGGAGCACCTTCCCCGGGCACGGGCGGTTCCAAGCGGCCCCTAAGTTTAACCAAATGGAAGCTCCGGAGGAGGAGGGCATGCTCGCGTCACAGTAAGCCGAAGAGGAGCACCTTCGCCGGGCACGGGCGGTTCCAAGCGGCCCCTAAGTTTAACCGAATGGAAGCTCCGGAGGAGGCGGGCATGCTCGCGTCACAGTAAGCCGAAGAGGAGCACCTTCCCCGGGCACGGGCGGTGCCAAGCGGCCCCTAAGTTTAACCGAATGGAAGCTCCGGGGGAGGAGGGCGGGCGTGTGTCACAGTTAAGCCGAATTGGAACACCTCTTCCGCCCGGGCACGAACGGAGCGCGAAGCTGTCAGTTATGAATGAATAAATGAATAAATAAATAAATAAATAAAGAATGCCACCTTTCATTTCACAGGGCACACCGGACGGCGTACCAGCAGGTAATAGTCGGAGTAATTAAATAAATACAAAAAGAATGGCTGGGGAATAAAAAAATAATACGTTTTAATAATAATTTGGTTTTTTTGTTATAACATGAATTTCACTCTCTCTCTCTCTCTGTATATATATATATATATATCTATATATATATCTATATATATATATATTCATTATATATATTGTATTTTTTTTTAAGCATTTTTGAAGGTGCGCCGCTACTTCGCGGATTTTCAGTTTCCGCGGGTGGTCTCGGTCCCCATTAACCGCGACAACCGAGGGTTCACTGTACTCCATAAAATTTACAAAAAGCGAGGTGAAACACTCAACCAGGGCTGCTTTTTTGAACATTTCTCGAGGGCCATGGCGAGCCATTTAAAAAAAGCTGCACAACTAACGTATAAAATATTGATAAATTTGCTCTGCCTGATGTGTGTGTCAAGTTTCACGAGTTGTCGTTCATATTTAGAACCTCATAATCAGCGTTGTTTTATTGCCGGACAGTGCAATGCCACTCCCACAACTTTTCACGAAAAAGGATGAATTTCGTATTGTGACATCCTCATGGACGAAACAGTCCTCCGAGCATATATGAGGGCGACCTTGTTGAGTTGCACGGAGAAAAACATCCAAGAAAATAACTTGTATTAGCTTTTACCAGTTGGTGGCGCTACTACTACGATGAAAAATAAGTTGGTAGATGTCTTCAGGGTTGAAGTATCCTCAAATGTGTACAACTTCGAGAAGATAGGATCATCTCAGTCATGTTGCCGGAGCTTTTGTTGCCACAAAGTACAATCGGACTTTTCAGCACCGTAATAGCCACGCCTTTTGCCAAAACGTCACAAAACTCGGCAGAGAGTAAGATCATTGTCTTGAGTCTTTTCTGACTAATTTTCAGTCGGATTCGTCAAAAGGGCACCGTGCAGTACGTGAAAATTAAAATAAAAACAAATTTTTTATTCCACTTGGCGGCGCTGTGTGTATAACAAAATAATAACATTAAGATGTCTTCAGGTCGGGACATTTTATTTACAGGTGAAGGTTTGGATTTTTAGGAGCATGTGCAGGGGAGTTATTAAGCATTCATTTATTTGTATTAGGTTCATTTTGTCTTCTTATTATTGATATTTGACAGATTCATTAAAAGCAGACAATTATGTTTTAGGTAAATTTTTTACCTGACATGTTTCGGCGAGTCTTTCGCCTTCTTCAGAGTGTCGCATGATGGTGTCTTGAGACCCGTCTTTATCAGCTGATGTTCCATGAGGGTGTGAATTACCTGTCAAAAAAATGAAAAATCATAGCAGTAAAAGAACAAGCACAACATGAACATTACAAATCAGCAATCACTGACCACTGCAAAAGGGAAAACCACATCATGGACCGGGAGAAGGGCAGGGTCATCCGCACCGAAGAGAACAAACAACAGCGCTGGATCAGAGAGGCCATTGAGATCTGCAAGCGAGGCATAAAAACCATGAACAGAGACAAGGGAGCCTTCATCCTCTCTACCACCTGGAGCAGCATCTTGGCGGAGTGAACGGACAGCGGGGGGCGTGACTTGCCTTCATTCTTGTGACAGGTAAGTCACGCCCTCATGGAACATCAGCTGATAAAGACGGGTCACAAGACACCATCATGTGACACTCTGAAGAAGGCGAAAGACTTTCGTATTGTGACATCCTCAAGGCCTAAACACTCATCCGAGCAAATATAAGGTAGATTTTGTTAACCTGCCCGGAGAAAAACATCAACGAAAATAATTTGTATTTGTTTTAACCAGTTGGTGGCGCTACCACTGCGATCAAAAATAAGTTGGCAGCCGTCTTCAGGGCCTGAATATCCTCAAATGTGAAAAATTTCGAGAAGATGGATCATCTGAATCATTTTGCAGGAACTTTTGTTGCCACGGAGAATAATCAGACTGTGCGGCACCGCAATAGCCACGCCCTTCGAAGGAAAGTCACAAAAATAGGGATAGAGTAAGATCAATGTCTTGAGTCTTTTCTAGCCAATTTTCAATCGGATTCGTTAAAAGGGCACCGTGCAGTACGTCAAAATGTAAAAAATTATATTGATTGGCGCAAGGTGTATAACAGAATATAAACATATAGATGTCTTCAGGTACCGACTCTTTATGTATATGTGAAGTTTTGGATTTTTAGCAGCATGTGCAGGAGAGTTATTAAGCATTTTGTCCATTGCGGCGAAGGAAATCTTAAGTGAAAACTTTGAAGCCCCGCCCCCGTCATATAGTATTTCGGAAACAAAAGATTTTAGCCCCAGTGTTTGTCCCAGGTCTTAAGATGCTACAGACAGAATTTTAAGGCAATCAGATGAAGCCTTTAGGATCAGGGTGCAAAAGAATGACCCCTGTAAACATGCAAAAAAGGGCAAAAGTCGGACTTTCAAAAATTCATAACTCACTTCCTGTTCATATTAGACGTTAAAATATCAAATTTCTCGCCATGCCCGATGAGACTGCCAAGTTTGGTGAGTTTTTGTGCATGTTTCGGGGGTCAAAAATGCAATCGTACAATCGGAAAAATAATAATAATAATAATTTCTACAAAAACAACAGGGACTTCGCAGCGGTCGCTGGTCAGGCCCTAATAATAATAATAATAATAATAATAAAAGTAATAATATTTTCTACAAAAACAATAGGGACCTCGCAGCCGTCGTAGCTCGGGCCCTAATAACAATTTCTAGAAAAACAATAGGGACCTCGCAGCGGTCACTGCTCGGGCCCTAATAATAATAATAATAATAAAAATTTCCACAAAAACAATGGGGACCTCGTAGCGGTCGCTGCTCGGGCCCTAATAATAATTTCTACATAAACAATAGGGACCTCGCCGCGGTCGCTGCTCGGGCCCCAATAATAATTTCTACACAAAGTCCATTGTGGTGACCCGCCCCCTTTTAATAAATTCAAAATGGCCGACTTCCTGTAAAACCTAGCTCATTGCTCCAAGAGACTTTTTTGTAGGTCTTGGTCTTATACATACAGTGAACCCTCGCTACTTCGCGGTTCACCTTTCGCGGGTTCAGTGCTTCGCGGGTATAAAAAATATTCGGGGGCATTGTAGTTTCGCCGAGCGGCACGACGGGGCGCTGGAGCGGTTAGACGGCCGGCGTGCGCCGAAGAAGAGCGTGGGCGAAGAGAAGAGTGGACGAAGAAGAGCACGTTCCCCCGGACACGATCGGTGGCGACGTTTCGCGCGGTTCGGACCGTACCAGAGCTCCGGCCGGCGTGCGTGGCAGTTAAGCCGTAGAGGAGCACCTTCCCCGGGCGCGGGCGGTGCCAAGCGGCCCCTAAGTTTAACCGAATGGAAGCTCCGGAGGAGGAGGGCATGCTCGCGTCACAGTAAGCCGAAGAGGAGCACCTTCCCCGGGCACGGGCGGTTCCAAGCGGCCCCTAAGTTTAACCGAATGGAAGCTCCGGAGGAGGAGGGCATGCTCGCGACACAGTAAGCCGAAGAGGAGCACCTTCCCCGGGCACGGGCGGTGCCAAGCGGCCCCTAAGTTTAACCGAATGGAAGCTCCGGGGGAGGAGGGTGGGCGTGTGTCACAGTTAAGCCGAATTGGAGCACCTCTTCCGCCCGGGCACGAGCGGAGCGCGAAGCTGTCAGTTATGAATGAATAAATGAATAAATAAATAAATAAATAAAGAATGGCACCTTTCATTTCACAGGGCACACCAGACGGTGTACCAGCAGGTAAAAGTCTGAGTAATTAAATAAATACAAAAAGAATGGCTGGGGAATAAAAAAATAATAAGTTTTAATAATAATTTGTTTTTTTTGTTATAACATGAATTTCACTCTCTCTCTCCCCGTATATATATATATATATATATATATATATATATTTATATATTTATTATATATATTGTATTTTTTTTTTAAGCATTTTTGAAGGTACGCCGCTACTTCGCGGATTTTCAGTTTTCGCGGGTGGTCTCGGTCCCCATTAACCGCGATAACCGAGGGTTCACTGTACTCCATAAAATTTACAAAAAGCGAGGTGAAACACTCAACCAGGGCTGCTCTGCATGTTGTGCTGGGCCACCTGGAACAACAGCGGAGCTATGCAAGGATGCTCTTTGTGGACTACAGCTCGCCATTCAACACGATCATCCCAGACATCCTCGTCGCCAAACTGGACACTCTCGGCCTCCCTGCCCTCACACGCATCTGGATTAAGGACTTTCTGACCAACAGACCCCAGACTGTGTTGCTCGGCCCCTACACGTCCTCCACCCTCATGCTGAGCACCGGTTCCCCCCAAGGATGCGTGCTGAGCCCTCTCCTGTACGCCCTCTACACCTACGACTGCAGCCCGGCCCACGGCAACAACACCATCGTCAAGTTTGCTGACGACACGACAGTGGTCGGTCTGATCTCGGAAGGTGACGAGACAGCCTATAGAGAGGAGGTAGGGAGACTGACAACTTGGTGCAAGGACAACAGACTGCACCTTAACTCTGCTAAAACAAAGGAGATTGTCGTCGACTTCAGGAGGAACAAGACGCTGCCGCCCCCCCTCTGCATCGAAGGCGTGTGTGTGGAGAGGGTCCACACGTTCAAGTTCCTGGGAGTACAGATCTCCGATGACCTTTCTTGGAGTCACAACACCACAGCAGTGGTAAAGAAGGTCCGCCAACGTCTGCACTTCCTGAGAGTCCTCAGGAAATTCAACCTGGACAGGAAGCTGCTGCTGGCCTTCTACCACTCGTCCATCGAGAGCCTGCTGACGTACTGTGTCTCCACCTGGTACAGCGGCTGCACTGAGGCGGACAGAGTGAGGCTCCAGAGGACAGTCAAAACAGCGCAAAGGATTATTGGCTGCCCTCTCCCCTCGCTGTCGGACATCTACACCGCCCGGTGCCTCAGAAGGGCTCTCAACATCGTCAAAGACAATACCCACCCAAACTCACACCTGTTCGACCTGTTGCCCTCTGGCAGGCGCTACAGATGCATCAAATCAAGGACCAATAGACTGAGAAACAGTTTCTTTCCGAGAGCCATCTCCATACTGAACTCTCACACACACACGAGACCACCCTAACCTTGCAAAACAGCATTGTGATGTGTTTCTATATGCCCTATTCAGTACTGAATTCCATTGCACTGTCGTATTTATTTATCTAATTTATATATTGTCTGTATTATTGTTGTATTGCACTGGAGAGGGGAGCCCTCTAATCTCGTTGCACACTTGAGTACAATGACAATAAAGGGATTTCTATTTCTATTCTATTCTTTTTTTAACTTTTCTCGAGGGCCATGGCGAGCCATTTCAAAAAAGCTGCACAACTAACGTATAAAATATTGATAAATTTGCTCTGCCTGATGTGTGTGTAAAGTTTCACGAGTTGTCGTTCATATTTAGAACCTCATAATCAGCGTTGTTTTATTGCCGAACAGTGCAATGCCACTCCCACAACTTTTCACGAAAAAGGATGAATTTCGTATTGTGACATCCTCATGGCCGAAACAGTCATCCGAGCATATATGAGGGCGACCTTGTTGAGTTGCACGGAGAAAAACATCCAAGAAAATAACTTGTATTAGCTTTTACCAGTTGGTGGCGCTACTACTACGATGAAAAATAAGTTGGTAGATGTCTTCAGGGCTGAAGTATCCTCAAATGTGTACAACTTCGAGAAGATAGGATCATCTGAGTCATGTTGCCGGAGCTTTTGTTGCCACAAAGTACAATCGGATTTTTCAGCACCGTAATAGCCACGCCTTTTGCCAAAACGTCACAAAATTCGGCACAGAGTAAGATCATTGTCTTGAGTCTTTTCTGACTAATTTTCAGTCGGATTCGTCAAAAAAGGGCACCGTGCAGTACGTGAAAATTAAAATAAAAACAAATTTTTGATTCCACTTGGCGGCGCTGTGTGTATAACAAAATAATAACATTAAGATGTCTTCAGGTCGGGACGTTTTATTTACAGGTGAAGGTTTGGATTTTTAGGAGCATGTGCAGGGGCGTTATTAAGCATTCATTTATTTGTATTAGGTTCATTTTGTCTTCTTATTATTGATATTTGACTGATTCATTAAAAGCAGACAATTATGTTTTAGGTTAATTTTTTACCTGACATGTTTCGGCGAGTCTTTCGCCTTCTTCAGAGTGTCGCATGATGGTGTCTTGAGACCCGTCTTTATCAGCTGATGTTCCATGAGGGTGTGACTTACCTGTCAAAAAATGAAAAATCAGAGCAGTAAAAGAACAAGCACAACATGAACATTACAAATCAGCAATCACTGACCACTGCAAAAGGGAAAACCACATCATGGACCGGGAGAAGGGCAGGGTCATCCGCACCGAAGAGAACAAACAACAGCGCTGGATCAGAGAGGCCATTGAGATCTGCAAGCGAGGCATAAAAACCATGAACAGAGACAAGGGAGCCTTCATCCTCTCTACCACCTGGAGCAGCATCTTGGCGGAGTGAACGGACAGCGGGGGGCGTGACTTGCCTTCATTCTTGTGACAGGTAAGTCACGCCCTCATGGAACATCAGCTGATAAAGACGGGCCACAAGACACCATCATGTGACACTCTGAAGAAGGCGAAAGACTTTCGTATTGTGACATCCTCAAGGCCTAAACACTCATCCGATCAAAAATAAGTTGGCAGCCGTCTTCAGGGCCTGAATATCCTCAAATGTGAAAAATTTCGAGAAGATGGATCATCTGAATCATTTTGCAGGAACTTTTGTTGCCACGGAGAATAATCAGACTCTGCGGCACCGTAATAGCCACGCCCTTCGAAGGAAAGTCACAAAAATAGGGATAGAGTAAGATCAATGTCTTGAGTCTTTTCTAGCCAATTTTCAATCGGATTCGTTAAAAGGGCACCGTGCAGGACGTCAAAATGTAAAAAATGATATTGATTGGCGCAAGGTGTATAACAGAATATAAACATATAGATGTCTTCAGGTACCGACTCTTGATGTACATGTGAAGTTTTGGATTTTGAGCAGCATGTGCAAGAGAGTTATTAAGCATTTTGTCCATTGCGGCGAAGGAAATCTTAAGTGAAAACTTCGAAGCCCCGCCCCCGTCATATAGTATTTCGGAAACAAAAAATTTTAGCCCCAGTGTTTGTCCCAGGTCTTAAGATGCTACAGACAGAATTTTAAGGCAATCAGATGAAGCCTTTAGGATCAGGGTGCAAAAGAATGACCCCTGTAAACATGCAAAAAAGGGCAAAAGTCGGACTTTCAAAAATTCATAACTCACTTCCTGTTCATATTAGACGTTAAAATATCAAATTTTTCGCCATGCCCGATGAGACTGCCAAGTTTGGTGAATTTTTGTGCATGTTTCGGGGGTCAAAAATGCAATCGAACAATCGGAAAAATAATAATAATAATAATTTCTACAAAAACAACAGGGACTTCGCAGCGGTCGCTGCTCAGGCCCTAATAATAATAATAATAATAAAAGTATTAATATTTTCTACAAAAACAATAGGGACCTCGCAGCCGTCGCAGTTCGGGCCCTAATAACAATTTCTAGAAAAACAATAGGGACCTCGCAGCGGTCACTGCTCGGGCCCTAATAATAATAATAATAATAATTTCCACAAAAACAATGGGGACCTCGTAGCGGTCGCTGCTCGGGCCCTAATAATAATTTCTACATAAACAATAGGGACCTCGCCGCGGTCGCTGCTCGGGCCCCAATAATAATTTCTACACAAAGTCCATTGTGGTGACCCGCCCCTTTTAAGTAAATTCAAAATGGCCGACTTCCTGTAAAACCTAGCTCATTGCTCCAAGAGACTTTTTTGTAGGTCTTGGTCTTATACATACAGTGAACCCTCGCTACTTCGCGGTTCACCTTTCGCGGGTTCAGTGCTTCGCGGGTATAAAAAATATTCGGGGGCATTGTAGTTTCGCCGAGCGGCACGACGGGCGCTGGAGCGGTTAGACGGCCGGCGTGCGCCGAAGAAGAGCGTGGGCGAAGAGGAGAGTGGACGAAGAAGAGCACGTTCCCCCGGACACGATCGGTGGCGACGTTTCGCGCGGTTCGGACCGTACCAGAGCTCCGGCCGGCGTGCGTGGCAGTTAAGCCGTAGAGGAGCACCTTCCCCGGGCACGGGCGGTGCCAAGCGGCCCCTAAGTTTAACCGAATGGAAGCTCCGGAGGAGGAGGGCATGCTCGCGTCACAGTAAGCCGAAGAGGAGCACCTTCCCCGGGCACGGGCGGTTCCAAGCGGCCCCTAAGTTTAACCAAATGGAAGCTCCGGAGGAGGAGGGCATGCTCGCGTCACAGTAAGCCGAAGAGGAGCACCTTCGCCGGGCACGGGCGGTTCCAAGCGGCCCCTAAGTTTAACCGAATGGAAGCTCCGGAGGAGGCGGGCATGCTCGCGTCACAGTAAGCCGAAGAGGAGCACCTTCCCCGGGCACGGGCGGTGCCAAGCGGCCCCTAAGTTTAACCGAATGGAAGCTCCGGGGGAGGAGGGCGGGCGTGTGTCACAGTTAAGCCGAATTGGAACACCTCTTCCGCCCGGGCACGAACGGAGCGCGAAGCTGTCAGTTATGAATGAATAAATGAATAAATAAATAAATAAATAAAGAATGCCACCTTTCATTTCACAGGGCACACCGGACGGCGTACCAGCAGGTAATAGTCGGAGTAATTAAATAAATACAAAAAGAATGGCTGGGGAATAAAAAAATAATACGTTTTAATAATAATTTGTTTTTTTTGGTATAACATGAATTTCACTCTCTCTCTCTCTCTGTATATATATATATATATATCTATATATATATCTATATATATATATATTCATTATATATATTGTATTTTTTTTTAAGCATTTTTGAAGGTGCGCCGCTACTTCGCGGATTTTCAGTTTCCGCGGGTGGTCTCGGTCCCCATTAACCGCGACAACCGAGGGTTCACTGTACTCCATAAAATTTACAAAAAGCGAGGTGAAACACTCAACCAGGGCTGCTTTTTTGAACATTTCTCGAGGGCCATGGCGAGCCATTTAAAAAAAGCTGCACAACTAACGTATAAAATATTGATAAATTTGCTCTGCCTGATGTGTGTGTCAAGTTTCACGAGTTGTCGTTCATATTTAGAACCTCATAATCAGCGTTGTTTTATTGCCGGACAGTGCAATGCCACTCCCACAACTTTTCACGAAAAAGGATGAATTTCGTATTGTGACATCCTCATGGACGAAACAGTCCTCCGAGCATATATGAGGGCGACCTTGTTGAGTTGCACGGAGAAAAACATCCAAGAAAATAACTTGTATTAGCTTTTACCAGTTGGTGGCGCTACTACTACGATGAAAAATAAGTTGGTAGATGTCTTCAGGGTTGAAGTATCCTCAAATGTGTACAACTTCGAGAAGATAGGATCATCTCAGTCATGTTGCCGGAGCTTTTGTTGCCACAAAGTACAATCGGACTTTTCAGCACCGTAATAGCCACGCCTTTTGCCAAAACGTCACAAAACTCGGCAGAGAGTAAGATCATTGTCTTGAGTCTTTTCTGACTAATTTTCAGTCGGATTCGTCAAAAGGGCACCGTGCAGTACGTGAAAATTAAAATAAAAACAATTTTTTTATTCCACTTGGCGGCGCTGTGTGTATAACAAAATAATAACATTAAGATGTCTTCAGGTCGGGACATTTTATTTACAGGTGAAGGTTTGGATTTTTAGGAGCATGTGCAGGGGAGTTATTAAGCATTCATTTATTTGTATTAGGTTCATTTTGTCTTCTTATTATTGATATTTGACAGATTCATTAAAAGCAGACAATTATGTTTTAGGTAAATTTTTTACCTGACATGTTTCGGCGAGTCTTTCGCCTTCTTCAGAGTGTCGCATGATGGTGTCTTGAGACCCGTCTTTATCAGCTGATGTTCCATGAGGGTGTGAATTACCTGTCAAAAAAATGAAAAATCATAGCAGTAAAAGAACAAGCACAACATGAACATTACAAATCAGCAATCACTGACCACTGCAAAAGGGAAAACCACATCATGGACCGGGAGAAGGGCAGGGTCATCCGCACCGAAGAGAACAAACAACAGCGCTGGATCAGAGAGGCCATTGAGATCTGCAAGCGAGGCATAAAAACCATGAACAGAGACAAGGGAGCCTTCATCCTCTCTACCACCTGGAGCAGCATCTTGGCGGAGTGAACGGACAGCGGGGGGCGTGACTTGCCTTCATTCTTGTGACAGGTAAGTCACGCCCTCATGGAACATCAGCTGATAAAGACGGGTCACAAGACACCATCATGTGACACTCTGAAGAAGGCGAAAGACTTTCGTATTGTGACATCCTCAAGGCCTAAACACTCATCCGAGCAAATATAAGGTAGATTTTGTTAACCTGCCCGGAGAAAAACATCAACGAAAATAATTTGTATTTGTTTTAACCAGTTGGTGGCGCTACCACTGCGATCAAAAATAAGTTGGCAGCCGTCTTCAGGGCCTGAATATCCTCAAATGTGAAAAATTTCGAGAAGATGGATCATCTGAATCATTTTGCAGGAACTTTTGTTGCCACGGAGAATAATCAGACTCTGCGGCACCGCAATAGCCACGCCCTTCGAAGGAAAGTCACAAAAATAGGGATAGAGTAAGATCAATGTCTTGAGTCTTTTCTAGCCAATTTTCAATCGGATTCGTTAAAAGGGCACCGTGCAGTACGTCAAAATGTAAAAAATTATATTGATTGGCGCAAGGTGTATAACAGAATATAAACATATAGATGTCTTCAGGTACCGACTCTTTATGTATATGTGAAGTTTTGGATTTTTAGCAGCATGTGCAGGAGAGTTATTAAGCATTTTGTCCATTGCGGCGAAGGAAATCTTAAGTGAAAACTTTGAAGCCCCGCCCCCGTCATATAGTATTTCGGAAACAAAAGATTTTAGCCCCAGTGTTTGTCCCAGGTCTTAAGATGCTACAGACAGAATTTTAAGGCAATCAGATGAAGCCTTTAGGATCAGGGTGCAAAAGAATGACCCCTGTAAACATGCAAAAAAGGGCAAAAGTCGGACTTTCAAAAATTCATAACTCACTTCCTGTTCATATTAGACGTTAAAATATCAAATTTCTCGCCATGCCCGATGAGACTGCCAAGTTTGGTGAGTTTTTGTGCATGTTTCGGGGGTCAAAAATGCAATCGTACAATCGGAAAAATAATAATAATAATAATTTCTACAAAAACAACAGGGACTTCGCAGCGGTCGCTGCTCAGGCCCTAATAATAATAATAATAATAATAATAAAAGTAATAATATTTTCTACAAAAACAATAGGGACCTCGCAGCCGTCGTAGCTCGGGCCCTAATAACAATTTCTAGAAAAACAATAGGGACCTCGCAGCGGTCACTGCTCGGGCCCTAATAATAATAATAATAATAAAAATTTCCACAAAAACAATGGGGACCTCGTAGCGGTCGCTGCTCGGGCCCTAATAATAATTTCTACATAAACAATAGGGACCTCGCCGCGGTCGCGGCTCGGGCCCCAATAATAATTTCTACACAAAGTCCATTGTGGTGACCCGCCCCCTTTTAATAAATTCAAAATGGCCGACTTCCTGTAAAACCTAGCTCATTGCTCCAAGAGACTTTTTTGTAGGTCTTGGTCTTATACATACAGTGAACCCTCGCTACTTCGCGGTTCACCTTTCGCGGGTTCAGTGCTTCGCGGGTATAAAAAATATTCGGGGGCATTGTAGTTTCGCCGAGCGGCACGACGGGGCGCTGGAGCGGTTAGACGGCCGGCGTGCGCCGAAGAAGAGCGTGGGCGAAGAGAAGAGTGGACGAAGAAGAGCACGTTCCCCCGGACACGATCGGTGGCGACGTTTCGCGCGGTTCGGACCGTACCAGAGCTCCGGCCGGCGTGCGTGGCAGTTAAGCCGTAGAGGAGCACCTTCCCCGGGCACGGGCGGTGCCAAGCGGCCCCTAAGTTTAACCGAATGGAAGCTCCGGAGGAGGAGGGCATGCTCGCGTCACAGTAAGCCGAAGAGGAGCACCTTCCCCGGGCACGGGCGGTTCCAAGCGGCCCCTAAGTTTAACCGAATGGAAGCTCCGGAGGAGGAGGGCATGCTCGCGACACAGTAAGCCGAAGAGGAGCACCTTCCCCGGGCACGGGCGGTGCCAAGCGGCCCCTAAGTTTAACCGAATGGAAGCTCCGGGGGAGGAGGGTGGGCGTGTGTCACAGTTAAGCCGAATTGGAGCACCTCTTCCGCCCGGGCACGAGCGGAGCGCGAAGCTGTCAGTTATGAATGAATAAATGAATAAATAAATAAATAAATAAAGAATGGCACCTTTCATTTCACAGGGCACACCAGACGGCGTACCAGCAGGTAAAAGTCTGAGTAATTAAATAAATACAAAAAGAATGGCTGGGGAATAAAAAAATAATACGTTTTAATAATAATTTGTTTTTTTTGTTATAACATGAATTTCACTCTCTCTCTCCCCGTATATATATATATATATATATATATATATATATATATATATATATATATATATATATATATATATATATATATATATATATATATATATATATTTATATATTTATTATATATATTGTATTTTTTTTTTAAGCATTTTTGAAGGTGCGCCGCTACTTCGCGGATTTTCAGTTTTCGCGGGTGGTCTCGGTCCCCATTAACCGCGATAACCGAGGGTTCACTGTACTCCATAAAATTTACAAAAAGCGAGGTGAAACACTCAACCAGGGCTGCTCTGCATGTTGTGCTGGGCCACCTGGAACAACAGCGGAGCTATGCAAGGATGCTCTTTGTGGACTACAGCTCGGCATTCAACACGATCATCCCAGACATCCTCGTCGCCAAACTGGACACTCTCGGCCTCCCTGCCCTCACACGCATCTGGATTAAGGACTTTCTGACCAACAGACCCCAGACTGTGTTGCTCGGCCCCTACACGTCCTCCACCCTCATGCTGAGCACCGGTTCCCCCCAAGGATGCGTGCTGAGCCCTCTCCTGTACGCCCTCTACACCTACGACTGCAGCCCGGCCCACGGCAACAACACCATCGTCAAGTTTGCTGACGACACGACAGTGGTCGGTCTGATCTCGGAAGGTGACGAGACAGCCTATAGAGAGGAGGTAGGGAGACTGACAACTTGGTGCAAGGACAACAGACTGCACCTTAACTCTGCTAAAACAAAGGAGATTGTCGTCGACTTCAGGAGGAACAAGACGCTGCCGCCCCCCCTCTGCATCGAAGGCGTGTGTGTGGAGAGGGTCCACACGTTCAAGTTCCTGGGAGTACAGATCTCCGATGACCTTTCTTGGAGTCACAACACCACAGCAGTGGTAAAGAAGGTCCGCCAACGTCTGCACTTCCTGAGAGTCCTCAGGAAATTCAACCTGGACAGGAAGCTGCTGCTGGCCTTCTACCACTCGTCCATCGAGAGCCTGCTGACGTACTGTGTCTCCACCTGGTACAGCGGCTGCACTGAGGCGGACAGAGTGAGGCTCCAGAGGACAGTCAAAACAGCGCAAAGGATTATTGGCTGCCCTCTCCCCTCGCTGTCGGACATCTACACCGCCCGGTGCCTCAGAAGGGCTCTCAACATCGTCAAAGACAATACCCACCCAAACTCACACCTGTTCGACCTGTTGCCCTCTGGCAGGCGCTACAGATGCATCAAATCAAGGACCAATAGACTGAGAAACAGTTTCTTTCCGAGAGCCATCTCCATACTGAACTCTCACACACACACGAGACCACCCTAACCTTGCAAAACAGCATTGTGATGTGTTTCTATATGCCCTATTCAGTACTGAATTCCATTGCACTGTCGTATTTATTTATCTAATTTATATATTGTCTGTATTATTGTTGTATTGCACTGGAGAGGGGAGCCCTCTAATCTCGTTGCACACTTGAGTACAATGACAATAAAGGGATTTCTATTTCTATTCTATTCTTTTTTTAACTTTTCTCGAGGGCCATGGCGAGCCATTTCAAAAAAGCTGCACAACTAACGTATAAAATATTGATAAATTTGCTCTGCCTGATGTGTGTGTAAAGTTTCACGAGTTGTCGTTCATATTTAGAACCTCATAATCAGCGTTGTTTTATTGCCGAACAGTGCAATGCCACTCCCACAACTTTTCACGAAAAAGGATGAATTTCGTATTGTGACATCCTCATGGCCGAAACAGTCATCCGAGCATATATGAGGGCGACCTTGTTGAGTTGCACGGAGAAAAACATCCAAGAAAATAACTTGTATTAGCTTTTACCAGTTGGTGGCGCTACTACTACGATGAAAAATAAGTTGGTAGATGTCTTCAGGGCTGAAGTATCCTCAAATGTGTACAACTTCGAGAAGATAGGATCATCTGAGTCATGTTGCCGGAGCTTTTGTTGCCACAAAGTACAATCGGATTTTTCAGCACCGTAATAGCCACGCCTTTTGCCAAAACGTCACAAAATTCGGCACAGAGTAAGATCATTGTCTTGAGTCTTTTCTGACTAATTTTCAGTCGGATTCGTCAAAAGGGCACCGTGCAGTACGTGAAAATTAAAATAAAAACAAATTTTTGATTCCACTTGGCGGCGCTGTGTGTATAACAAAATAATAACATTAAGATGTCTTCAGGTCGGGACGTTTTATTTACAGGTGAAGGTTTGGATTTTTAGGAGCATGTGCAGGGGCGTTATTAAGCATTCATTTATTTGTATTAGGTTCATTTTGTCTTCTTATTATTGATATTTGACTGATTCATTAAAAGCAGACAATTATGTTTTAGGTTAATTTTTTACCTGACATGTTTCGGCGAGTCTTTCGCCTTCTTCAGAGTGTCGCATGATGGTGTCTTGAGACCCGTCTTTATCAGCTGATGTTCCATGAGGGTGTGACTTACCTGTCAAAAAAATGAAAAATCAGAGCAGTAAAAGAACAAGCACAACATGAACATTACAAATCAGCAATCACTGACCACTGCAAAAGGGAAAACCACATCATGGACCGGGAGAAGGGCAGGGTCATCCGCACCGAAGAGAACAAACAACAGCGCTGGATCAGAGAGGCCATTGAGATCTGCAAGCGAGGCATAAAAACCATGAACAGAGACAAGGGAGCCTTCATCCTCTCTACCACCTGGAGCAGCATCTTGGCGGAGTGAACGGACAGCGGGGGGCGTGACTTGCCTTCATTCTTGTGACAGGTAAGTCACGCCCTCATGGAACATCAGCTGATAAAGACGGGCCACAAGACACCATCATGTGACACTCTGAAGAAGGCGAAAGACTTTCGTATTGTGACATCCTCAAGGCCTAAACACTCATCCGATCAAAAATAAGTTGGCAGCCGTCTTCAGGGCCTGAATATCCTCAAATGTGAAAAATTTCGAGAAGATGGATCATCTGAATCATTTTGCAGGAACTTTTGTTGCCACGGAGAATAATCAGACTCTGCGGCACCGTAATAGCCACGCCCTTCGAAGGAAAGTCACAAAAATAGGGATAGAGTAAGATCAATGTCTTGAGTCTTTTCTAGCCAATTTTCAATCGGATTCGTTAAAAGGGCACCGTGCAGGACGTCAAAATGTAAAAAATGATATTGATTGGCGCAAGGTGTATAACAGAATATAAACATATAGATGTCTTCAGGTACCGACTCTTGATGTACATGTGAAGTTTTGGATTTTTAGCAGCATGTGCAAGAGAGTTATTAAGCATTTTGTCCATTGCGGCGAAGGAAATCTTAAGTGAAAACTTCGAAGCCCCGCCCCCGTCATATAGTATTGCGGAAACAAAAAATTTTAGCCCCAGTGTTTGTCCCAGGTCTTAAGATGCTACAGACAGAATTTTAAGGCAATCAGATGAAGCCTTTAGGATCAGGGTGCAAAAGAATGACCCCTGTAAACATGCAAAAAAGGGCAAAAGTCGGACTTTCAAAAATTCATAACTCACTTCCTGTTCATATTAGACGTTAAAATATCAAATTTTTCGCCATGCCCGATGAGACTGCCAAGTTTGGTGAATTTTTGTGCATGTTTCGGGGGTCAAAAATGCAATCGAACAATCGGAAAAATAATAATAATAATAATTTCTACAAAAACAACAGGGACTTCGCAGCGGTCGCTGTTCAGGCCCTAATAATAATAATAATAATAAAAGTATTAATATTTTCTACAAAAACAATAGGGACCTCGCAGCCGTCGCAGCTCGGGCCCTAATAACAATTTCTAGAAAAACAATAGGGACCTCGCAGCGGTCACTGCTCGGGCCCTAATAATAATAATAATAATAATAATTTCCACAAAAACAATGGGGACCTCGTAGCGGTCGCTGCTCGGGCCCTAATAATAATTTCTACATAAACAATAGGGACCTCGCCGCGGTCGCTGCTCGGGCCCCAATAATAATTTCTACACAAAGTCCATTGTGGTGACCCGCCCCTTTTAAGTAAATTCAAAATGGCCGACTTCCTGTAAAACCTAGCTCATTTCTCCAAGAGACTTTTTTTGTAGGTCTTGGTCTTATACATACAGTGAACCCTCGCTACTTCGCGGTTCACCTTTCGCGGGTTCAGTGCTTCGCGGGTATAAAAAATATTTGGGGGCATTGTAGTTTCGCCGAGCGGCACGACGGGCGCTGGAGCGGTTAGACGGCCGGCGTGCGCCGAAGAAGAGCGTGGGCGAAGAGGAGAGTGGACGAAGAAGAGCACGTTCCCCCGGACACGATCGGTGGCGACGTTTCGCGCGGTTCGGACCGTACCAGAGCTCCGGCCGGCGTGCGTGGCAGTTAAGCCGTAGAGGAGCACCTTCCCCGGGCACGGGCGGTGCCAAGCGGCCCCTAAGTTTAACCGAATGGAAGCTCCGGAGGAGGAGGGCATGCTCGCGTCACAGTAAGCCGAAGAGGAGCACCTTCCCCGGGCACGGGCGGTTCCAAGCGGCCCCTAAGTTTAACCAAATGGAAGCTCCGGAGGAGGAGGGCATGCTCGCGTCACAGTAAGCCGAAGAGGAGCACCTTCGCCGGGCACGGGCGGTTCCAAGCGGCCCCTAAGTTTAACCGAATGGAAGCTCCGGAGGAGGCGGGCATGCTCGCGTCACAGTAAGCCGAAGAGGAGCACCTTCCCCGGGCACGGGCGGTGCCAAGCGGCCCCTAAGTTTAACCGAATGGAAGCTCCGGGGGAGGAGGGCGGGCGTGTGTCACAGTTAAGCCGAATTGGAACACCTCTTCCGCCCGGGCACGAACGGAGCGCGAAGCTGTCAGTTATGAATGAATAAATGAATAAATAAATAAATAAATAAAGAATGCCACCTTTCATTTCACAGGGCACACCGGACGGCGTACCAGCAGGTAATAGTCGGAGTAATTAAATAAATACAAAAAGAATGGCTGGGGAATAAAAAAATAATACGTTTTAATAATAATTTGTTTTTTTTGGTATAACATGAATTTCACTCTCTCTCTCTCTCTGTATATATATATATATATATCTATATATATATCTATATATATATATATTCATTATATATATTGTATTTTTTTTTAAGCATTTTTGAAGGTGCGCCGCTACTTCGCGGATTTTCAGTTTCCGCGGGTGGTCTCGGTCCCCATTAACCGCGACAACCGAGGGTTCACTGTACTCCATAAAATTTACAAAAAGCGAGGTGAAACACTCAACCAGGGCTGCTTTTTTGAACATTTCTCGAGGGCCATGGCGAGCCATTTAAAAAAAGCTGCACAACTAACGTATAAAATATTGATAAATTTGCTCTGCCTGATGTGTGTGTCAAGTTTCACGAGTTGTCGTTCATATTTAGAACCTCATAATCAGCGTTGTTTTATTGCCGGACAGTGCAATGCCACTCCCACAACTTTTCACGAAAAAGGATGAATTTCGTATTGTGACATCCTCATGGACGAAACAGTCCTCCGAGCATATATGAGGGCGACCTTGTTGAGTTGCACGGAGAAAAACATCCAAGAAAATAACTTGTATTAGCTTTTACCAGTTGGTGGCGCTACTACTACGATGAAAAATAAGTTGGTAGATGTCTTCAGGGTTGAAGTATCCTCAAATGTGTACAACTTCGAGAAGATAGGATCATCTCAGTCATGTTGCCGGAGCTTTTGTTGCCACAAAGTACAATCGGACTTTTCAGCACCGTAATAGCCACGCCTTTTGCCAAAACGTCACAAAACTCGGCAGAGAGTAAGATCATTGTCTTGAGTCTTTTCTGACTAATTTTCAGTCGGATTCGTCAAAAGGGCACCGTGCAGTACGTGAAAATTAAAATAAAAACAATTTTTTTATTCCACTTGGCGGCGCTGTGTGTATAACAAAATAATAACATTAAGATGTCTTCAGGTCGGGACATTTTATTTACAGGTGAAGGTTTGGATTTTTAGGAGCATGTGCAGGGGAGTTATTAAGCATTCATTTATTTGTATTAGGTTCATTTTGTCTTCTTATTATTGATATTTGACAGATTCATTAAAAGCAGACAATTATGTTTTAGGTAAATTTTTTACCTGACATGTTTCGGCGAGTCTTTCGCCTTCTTCAGAGTGTCGCATGATGGTGTCTTGAGACCCGTCTTTATCAGCTGATGTTCCATGAGGGTGTGAATTACCTGTCAAAAAAATGAAAAATCATAGCAGTAAAAGAACAAGCACAACATGAACATTACAAATCAGCAATCACTGACCACTGCAAAAGGGAAAACCACATCATGGACCGGGAGAAGGGCAGGGTCATCCGCACCGAAGAGAACAAACAACAGCGCTGGATCGGAGAGGCCATTGAGATCTGCAAGCGAGGCATAAAAACCATGAACAGAGACAAGGGAGCCTTCATCCTCTCTACCACCTGGAGCAGCATCTTGGCGGAGTGAACGGACAGCGGGGGGCGTGACTTGCCTTCATTCTTGTGACAGGTAAGTCACGCCCTCATGGAACATCAGCTGATAAAGACGGGTCACAAGACACCATCATGTGACACTCTGAAGAAGGCGAAAGACTTTCGTATTGTGACATCCTCAAGGCCTAAACACTCATCCGAGCAAATATAAGGTAGATTTTGTTAACCTGCCCGGAGAAAAACATCAACGAAAATAATTTGTATTTGTTTTAACCAGTTGGTGGCGCTACCACTGCGATCAAAAATAAGTTGGCAGCCGTCTTCAGGGCCTGAATATCCTCAAATGTGAAAAATTTCGAGAAGATGGATCATCTGAATCATTTTGCAGGAACTTTTGTTGCCACGGAGAATAATCAGACTGTGCGGCACCGCAATAGCCACGCCCTTCGAAGGAAAGTCACAAAAATAGGGATAGAGTAAGATCAATGTCTTGAGTCTTTTCTAGCCAATTTTCAATCGGATTCGTTAAAAGGGCACCGTGCAGTACGTCAAAATGTAAAAAATGATATTGATTGGCGCAAGGTGTATAACAGAATATAAACATATAGATGTCTTCAGGTACCGACTCTTTATGTATATGTGAAGTTTTGGATTTTTAGCAGCATGTGCAGGAGAGTTATTAAGCATTTTGTCCATTGCGGCGAAGGAAATCTTAAGTGAAAACTTTGAAGCCCCGCCCCCGTCATATAGTATTTCGGAAACAAAAGATTTTAGCCCCAGTGTTTGTCCCAGGTCTTAAGATGCTACAGACAGAATTTTAAGGCAATCAGATGAAGCCTTTAGGATCAGGGTGCAAAAGAATGACCCCTGTAAACATGCAAAAAAGGGCAAAAGTCGGACTTTCAAAAATTCATAACTCACTTCCTGTTCATATTAGACGTTAAAATATCAAATTTCTCGCCATGCCCGATGAGACTGCCAAGTTTGGTGAGTTTTTGTGCATGTTTCGGGGGTCAAAAATGCAATCGTACAATCGGAAAAATAATAATAATAATAATTTCTACAAAAACAACAGGGACTTCGCAGCGGTCGCTGCTCAGGCCCTAATAATAATAATAATAATAATAATAAAAGTAATAATATTTTCTACAAAAACAATAGGGACCTCGCAGCCGTCGTAGCTCGGGCCCTAATAACAATTTCTAGAAAAACAATAGGGACCTCGCAGCGGTCACTGCTCGGGCCCTAATAATAATAATAATAATAAAAATTTCCACAAAAACAATGGGGACCTCGTAGCGGTCGCTGCTCGGGCCCTAATAATAATTTCTACATAAACAATAGGGACCTCGCCGCGGTCGCTGCTCGGGCCCCAATAATAATTTCTACACAAAGTCCATTGTGGTGACCCGCCCCCTTTTAATAAATTCAAAATGGCCGACTTCCTGTAAAACCTAGCTCATTGCTCCAAGAGACTTTTTTGTAGGTCTTGGTCTTATACATACAGTGAACCCTCGCTACTTCGCGGTTCACCTTTCGCGGGTTCAGTGCTTCGCGGGTATAAAAAATATTCGGGGGCATTGTAGTTTCGCCGAGCGGCACGACGGGGCGCTGGAGCGGTTAGACGGCCGGCGTGCGCCGAAGAAGAGCGTGGGCGAAGAGAAGAGTGGACGAAGAAGAGCACGTTCCCCCGGACACGATCGGTGGCGACGTTTCGCGCGGTTCGGACCGTACCAGAGCTCCGGCCGGCGTGCGTGGCAGTTAAGCCGTAGAGGAGCACCTTCCCCGGGCGCGGGCGGTGCCAAGCGGCCCCTAAGTTTAACCGAATGGAAGCTCCGGAGGAGGAGGGCATGCTCGCGTCACAGTAAGCCGAAGAGGAGCACCTTCCCCGGGCACGGGCGGTTCCAAGCGGCCCCTAAGTTTAACCGAATGGAAGCTCCGGAGGAGGAGGGCATGCTCGCGACACAGTAAGCCGAAGAGGAGCACCTTCCCCGGGCACGGGCGGTGCCAAGCGGCCCCTAAGTTTAACCGAATGGAAGCTCCGGGGGAGGAGGGTGGGCGTGTGTCACAGTTAAGCCGAATTGGAGCACCTCTTCCGCCCGGGCACGAGCGGAGCGCGAAGCTGTCAGTTAAGAATGAATAAATGAATAAATAAATAAATAAATAAAGAATGGCACCTTTCATTTCACAGGGCACACCAGACGGCGTACCAGCAGGTAAAAGTCTGAGTAATTAAATAAATACAAAAAGAATGGCTGGGGAATAAAAACATAATACGTTTTAATAATAATTTGTTTTTTTTGTTATAACATGAATTTCACTCTCTCTCTCCCCGTATATATATATATATATATATATATATATATATATATTTATATATTTATTATATATATTGTATTTTTTTTTTAAGCATTTTTGAAGGTGCGCCGCTACTTCGCGGATTTTCAGTTTTCGCGGGTGGTCTCGGTCCCCATTAACCGCGATAACCGAGGGTTCACTGTACTCCATAAAATTTACAAAAAGCGAGGTGAAACACTCAACCAGGGCTGCTCTGCATGTTGTGCTGGGCCACCTGGAACAACAGCGGAGCTATGCAAGGATGCTCTTTGTGGACTACAGCTCGGCATTCAACACGATCATCCCAGACATCCTCGTCGCCAAACTGGACACTCTCGGCCTCCCTGCCCTCACACGCATCTGGATTAAGGACTTTCTGACCAACAGACCCCAGACTGTGTTGCTCGGCCCCTACACGTCCTCCACCCTCATGCTGAGCACCGGTTCCCCCCAAGGATGCGTGCTGAGCCCTCTCCTGTACGCCCTCTACACCTACGACTGCAGCCCGGCCCACGGCAACAACACCATCGTCAAGTTTGCTGACGACACGACAGTGGTCGGTCTGATCTCGGAAGGTGACGAGACAGCCTACAGAGAGGAGGTAGGGAGACTGACAACTTGGTGCAAGGACAACAGACTGCACCTTAACTCTGCTAAAACAAAGGAGATTGTCGTCGACTTCAGGAGGAACAAGACGCTGCCGCCCCCCCTCTGCATCGAAGGCGTGTGTGTGGAGAGGGTCCACACGTTCAAGTTCCTGGGAGTACAGATCTCTGATGACCTTTCTTGGAGTCACAACACCACAGCAGTGGTAAAGAAGGTCCGCCAACGTCTGCACTTCCTGAGAGTCCTCAGGAAATTCAACCTGGACAGGAAGCTGCTGCTGGCCTTCTACCACTCGTCCATCGAGAGCCTGCTGACGTACTGTGTCTCCACCTGGTACAGCGGCTGCACTGAGGCGGACAGAGTGAGGCTCCAGAGGACAGTCAAAACAGCGCAAAGGATTATTGGCTGCCCTCTCCCCTCGCTGTCGGACATCTACACCGCCCGGTGCCTCAGAAGGGCTCTCAACATCGTCAAAGACAATACCCACCCAAACTCACACCTGTTCGACCTGTTGCCCTCTGGCAGGCGCTACAGATGCATCAAATCAAGGACCAATAGACTGAGAAACAGTTTCTTTCCGAGAGCCATCTCCATACTGAACTCTCACACACACACGAGACCACCCTAACCTTGCAAAACAGCATTGTGATGTGTTTCTATATGCCCTATTCAGTACTGAATTCCATTGCACTGTCTTATTTATTTATCTAATTTATATATTGTCTGTATTATTGTTGTATTGCACTGGAGAGGGGAGCCCTCTAATCTCGTTGCACACTTGAGTACAATGACAATAAAGGGATTTCTATTTCTATTCTATTCTTTTTTTAACTTTTCTCGAGGGCCATGGCGAGCCATTTCAAAAAAGCTGCACAACTAACGTATAAAATATTGATAAATTTGCTCTGCCTGATGTGTGTGTAAAGTTTCACGAGTTGTCGTTCATATTTAGAACCTCATAATCAGCGTTGTTTTATTGCCGAACAGTGCAATGCCACTCCCACAACTTTTCACGAAAAAGGATGAATTTCGTATTGTGACATCCTCATGGCCGAAACAGTCATCCGAGCATATATGAGGGCGACCTTGTTGAGTTGCACGGAGAAAAACATCCAAGAAAATAACTTGTATTAGCTTTTACCAGTTGGTGGCGCTACTACTACGATGAAAAATAAGTTGGTAGATGTCTTCAGGGCTGAAGTATCCTCAAATGTGTACAACTTCGAGAAGATAGGATCATCTGAGTCATGTTGCCGGAGCTTTTGTTGCCACAAAGTACAATCGGATTTTTCAGCACCGTAATAGCCACGCCTTTTGCCAAAACGTCACAAAATTCGGCACAGAGTAAGATCATTGTCTTGAGTCTTTTCTGACTAATTTTCAGTCGGATTCGTCAAAAGGGCACCGTGCAGTACGTGAAAATTAAAATAAAAACAAATTTTTTATTCCACTTGGCGGCGCTGTGTGTATAACAAAATAATAACATTAAGATGTCTTCAGGTCGGGACATTTTATTTACAGGTGAAGGTTTGGATTTTTAGGAGCATGTGCAGGGGAGTTATTAAGCATTCATTTATTTGTATTAGGTTCATTTTGTCTTCTTATTATTGATATTTGACAGATTCATTAAAAGCAGACAATTATGTTTTAGGTAAATTTTTTACCTGACATGTTTCGGCGAGTCTTTCGCCTTCTTTAGAGTGTCGCATGATGGTGTCTTGAGACCCGTCTTTATCAGCTGATGTTCCATGAGGGTGTGAATTACCTGTCAAAAAAATGAAAAATCATAGCAGTAAAAGAACAAGCACAACATGAACATTACAAATCAGCAATCACTGACCACTGCAAAAGGGAAAACCACATCATGGACCGGGAGAAGGGCAGGGTCATCCGCACCGAAGAGAACAAACAACAGCGCTGGATCAGAGAGGCCATTGAGATCTGCAAGCGAGGCATAAAAACCATGAACAGAGACAAGGGAGCCTTCATCCTCTCTACCACCTGGAGCAGCATCTTGGCGGAGTGAACGGACAGCGGGGGGCGTGACTTGCCTTCATTCTTGTGACAGGTAAGTCACGCCCTCATGGAACATCAGCTGATAAAGACGGGTCACAAGACACCATCATGTGACACTCTGAAGAAGGCGAAAGACTTTCGTATTGTGACATCCTCAAGGCCTAAACACTCATCCGAGCAAATATAAGGTTGATTTTGTTAACCTGCCCGGAGAAAAACATCAACGAAAATAATTTGTATTTGTTTTAACCAGTTGGTGGCGCTACCACTGCGATCAAAAATAAGTTGGCAGCCGTCTTCAGGGCCTGAATATCCTCAAATGTGAAAAATTTCGAGAAGATGGATCATCTGAATCATTTTGCAGGAACTTTTGTTGCCACGGAGAATAATCAGACTCTGCGGCACCGCAATAGCCACGCCCTTCGAAGGAAAGTCACAAAAATAGGGATAGAGTAAGATCAATGTCTTGAGTCTTTTCTAGCCAATTTTCAATCGGATTCGTTAAAAGGGCACCGTGCAGTACGTCAAAATGTAAAAAATGATATTGATTGGCGCAAGGTGTATAACAGAATATAAACATATAGATGTCTTCAGGTACCGACTCTTTATGTATATGTGAAGTTTTGGATTTTTAGCAGCATGTGCAGGAGAGTTATTAAGCATTTTGTCCATTGCGGCGAAGGAAATCTTAAGTGAAAACTTTGAAGCCCCGCCCCCGTCATATAGTATTTCGGAAACAAAAGATTTTAGCCCCAGTGTTTGTCCCAGGTCTTAAGATGCTACAGACAGAATTTTAAGGCAATCAGATGAAGCCTTTAGGATCAGGGTGCAAAAGAATGACCCCTGTAAACATGCAAAAAAGGGCAAAAGTCGGACTTTCAAAAATTCATAACTCACTTCCTGTTCATATTAGACGTTAAAATATCAAATTTCTCGCCATGCCCGATGAGACTGCCAAGTTTGGTGAGTTTTTGTGCATGTTTCGGGGGTCAAAAATGCAATCGTACAATCGGAAAAATAATAATAATAATAATTTCTACAAAAACAACAGGGACTTCGCAGCGGTCGCTGCTCAGGCCCTAATAATAATAATAATAATAATAATAAAAGTAATAATATTTTCTACAAAAACAATAGGGACCTCGCAGCCGTCGTAGCTCGGGCCCTAATAACAATTTCTAGAAAAACAATAGGGACCTCGCAGCGGTCACTGCTCGGGCCCTAATAATAATAATAATAATAAAAATTTCCACAAAAACAATGGGGACCTCGTAGCGGTCGCTGCTCGGGCCCTAATAATAATTTCTACATAAACAATAGGGACCTCGCCGCGGTCGCGGCTCGGGCCCCAATAATAATTTCTACACAAAGTCCATTGTGGTGACCCGCCCCCTTTTAATAAATTCAAAATGGCCGACTTCCTGTAAAACCTAGCTCATTGCTCCAAGAGACTTTTTTGTAGGTCTTGGTCTTATACATACAGTGAACCCTCGCTACTTCGCGGTTCACCTTTCGCGGGTTCAGTGCTTCGCGGGTATAAAAAATATTCGGGGGCATTGTAGTTTCGCCGAGCGGCACGACGGGGCGCTGGAGCGGTTAGACGGCCGGCGTGCGCCGAAGAAGAGCGTGGGCGAAGAGAAGAGTGGACGAAGAAGAGCACGTTCCCCCGGACACGATCGGTGGCGACGTTTCGCGCGGTTCGGACCGTACCAGAGCTCCGGCCGGCGTGCGTGGCAGTTACGCCGTAGAGGAGCACCTTCCCCGGGCACGGGCGGTGCCAAGCGGCCCCTAAGTTTAACCGAATGGAAGCTCCGGAGGAGGAGGGCATGCTCGCGTCACAGTAAGCCGAAGAGGAGCACCTTCCCCGGGCACGGGCGGTTCCAAGCGGCCCCTAAGTTTAACCGAATGGAAGCTCCGGAGGAGGAGGGCATGCTCGCGACACAGTAAGCCGAAGAGGAGCACCTTCCCCGGGCACGGGCGGTGCCAAGCGGCCCCTAAGTTTAACCGAATGGAAGCTCCGGGGGAGGAGGGTGGGCGTGTGTCACAGTTAAGCCGAATTGGAGCACCTCTTCCGCCCGGGCACGAGCGGAGCGCGAAGCTGTCAGTTATGAATGAATAAATGAATAAATAAATAAATAAATAAAGAATGGCACCTTTCATTTCACAGGGCACACCAGACGGCGTACCAGCAGGTAAAAGTCTGAGTAATTAAATAAATACAAAAAGAATGGCTGGGGAATAAAAAAATAATACGTTTTAATAATAATTTGTTTTTTTTGTTATAACATGAATTTCACTCTCTCTCTCCCCGTATATATATATATATATATATATATATATATATATATATATATATATATATATATATATATATATATATATATATATTTATATATTTATTATATATATTGTATTTTTTTTTTAAGCATTTTTGAAGGTGCGCCGCTACTTCGCGGATTTTCAGTTTTCGCGGGTGGTCTCGGTCCCCATTAACCGCGATAACCGAGGGTTCACTGTACTCCATAAAATTTACAAAAAGCGAGGTGAAACACTCAACCAGGGCTGCTCTGCATGTTGTGCTGGGCCACCTGGAACAACAGCGGAGCTATGCAAGGATGCTCTTTGTGGACTACAGCTCGGCATTCAACACGATCATCCCAGACATCCTCGTCGCCAAACTGGACACTCTCGGCCTCCCTGCCCTCACACGCATCTGGATTAAGGACTTTCTGACCAACAGACCCCAGACTGTGTTGCTCGGCCCCTACACGTCCTCCACCCTCATGCTGAGCACCGGTTCCCCCCAAGGATGCGTGCTGAGCCCTCTCCTGTACGCCCTCTACACCTACGACTGCAGCCCGGCCCACGGCAACAACACCATCGTCAAGTTTACTGACGACACGACAGTGGTCGGTCTGATCTCGGAAGGTGACGAGACAGCCTATAGAGAGGAGGTAGGGAGACTGACAACTTGGTGCAAGGACAACAGACTGCACCTTAACTCTGCTAAAACAAAGGAGATTGTCGTCGACTTCAGGAGGAACAAGACGCTGCCGCCCCCCCTCTGCATCGAAGGCGTGTGTGTGGAGAGGGTCCACACGTTCAAGTTCCTGGGAGTACAGATCTCCGATGACCTTTCTTGGAGTCACAACACCACAGCAGTGGTAAAGAAGGTCCGCCAACGTCTGCACTTCCTGAGAGTCCTCAGGAAATTCAACCTGGACAGGAAGCTGCTGCTGGCCTTCTACCACTCGTCCATCGAGAGCCTGCTGACGTACTGTGTCTCCACCTGGTACAGCGGCTGCACTGAGGCGGACAGAGTGAGGCTCCAGAGGACAGTCAAAACAGCGCAAAGGATTATTGGCTGCCCTCTCCCCTCGCTGTCGGACATCTACACCGCCCGGTGCCTCAGAAGGGCTCTCAACATCGTCAAAGACAATACCCACCCAAACTCACACCTGTTCGACCTGTTGCCCTCTGGCAGGCGCTACAGATGCATCAAATCAAGGACCAATAGACTGAGAAACAGTTTCTTTCCGAGAGCCATCTCCATACTGAACTCTCACACACACACGAGACCACCCTAACCTTGCAAAACAGCATTGTGATGTGTTTCTATATGCCCTATTCAGTACTGAATTCCATTGCACTGTCGTATTTATTTATCTAATTTATATATTGTCTGTATTATTGTTGTATTGCACTGGAGAGGGGAGCCCTCTAATCTCGTTGCACACTTGAGTACAATGACAATAAAGGGATTTCTATTTCTATTCTATTCTTTTTTTAACTTTTCTCGAGGGCCATGGCGAGCCATTTCAAAAAAGCTGCACAACTAACGTATAAAATATTGATAAATTTGCTCTGCCTGATGTGTGTGTAAAGTTTCACGAGTTGTCGTTCATATTTAGAACCTCATAATCAGCGTTGTTTTATTGCCGAACAGTGCAATGCCACTCCCACAACTTTTCACGAAAAAGGATGAATTTCGTATTGTGACATCCTCATGGCCGAAACAGTCATCCGAGCATATATGAGGGCGACCTTGTTGAGTTGCACGGAGAAAAACATCCAAGAAAATAACTTGTATTAGCTTTTACCAGTTGGTGGCGCTACTACTACGATGAAAAATAAGTTGGTAGATGTCTTCAGGGCTGAAGTATCCTCAAATGTGTACAACTTCGAGAAGATAGGATCATCTGAGTCATGTTGCCGGAGCTTTTGTTGCCACAAAGTACAATCGGATTTTTCAGCACCGTAATAGCCACGCCTTTTGCCAAAACGTCACAAAATTCGGCACAGAGTAAGATCATTGTCTTGAGTCTTTTCTGACTAATTTTCAGTCGGATTCGTCAAAAGGGCACCGTGCAGTACGTGAAAATTAAAATAAAAACAAATTTTTGATTCCACTTGGCGGCGCTGTGTGTATAACAAAATAATAACATTAAGATGTCTTCAGGTCGGGACGTTTTATTTACAGGTGAAGGTTTGGATTTTTAGGAGCATGTGCAGGGGCGTTATTAAGCATTCATTTATTTGTATTAGGTTCATTTTGTCTTCTTATTATTGATATTTGACTGATTCATTAAAAGCAGACAATTATGTTTTAGGTTAATTTTTTACCTGACATGTTTCGGCGAGTCTTTCGCCTTCTTCAGAGTGTCGCATGATGGTGTCTTGAGACCCGTCTTTATCAGCTGATGTTCCATGAGGGTGTGACTTACCTGTCAAAAAAATGAAAAATCAGAGCAGTAAAAGAACAAGCACAACATGAACATTACAAATCAGCAATCACTGACCACTGCAAAAGGGAAAACCACATCATGGACCGGGAGAAGGGCAGGGTCATCCGCACCGAAGAGAACAAACAACAGCGCTGGATCAGAGAGGCCATTGAGATCTGCAAGCGAGGCATAAAAACCATGAACAGAGACAAGGGAGCCTTCATCCTCTCTACCACCTGGAGCAGCATCTTGGCGGAGTGAACGGACAGCGGGGGGCGTGACTTGCCTTCATTCTTGTGACAGGTAAGTCACGCCCTCATGGAACATCAGCTGATAAAGACGGGCCACAAGACACCATCATGTGACACTCTGAAGAAGGCGAAAGACTTTCGTATTGTGACATCCTCAAGGCCTAAACACTCATCCGATCAAAAATAAGTTGGCAGCCGTCTTCAGGGCCTGAATATCCTCAAATGTGAAAAATTTCGAGAAGATGGATCATCTGAATAATTTTGCAGGAACTTTTGTTGCCACGGAGAATAATCAGACTCTGCGGCACCGTAATAGCCACGCCCTTCGAAGGAAAGTCACAAAAATAGGGATAGAGTAAGATCAATGTCTTGAGTCTTTTCTAGCCAATTTTCAATCGGATTCGTTAAAAGGGCACCGTGCAGGACGTCAAAATGTAAAAAATGATATTGATTGGCGCAAGGTGTATAACAGAATATAAACATATAGATGTCTTCAGGTACCGACTCTTGATGTACATGTGAAGTTTTGGATTTTGAGCAGCATGTGCAAGAGAGTTATTAAGCATTTTGTCCATTGCGGCGAAGGAAATCTTAAGTGAAAACTTCGAAGCCCCGCCCCCGTCATATAGTATTTCGGAAACAAAAAATTTTAGCCCCAGTGTTTGTCCCAGGTCTTAAGATGCTACAGACAGAATTTTAAGGCAATCAGATGAAGCCTTTAGGATCAGGGTGCAAAAGAATGACCCCTGTAAACATGCAAAAAAGGGCAAAAGTCGGACTTTCAAAAATTCATAACTCACTTCCTGTTCATATTAGACGTTAAAATATCAAATTTTTCGCCATGCCCGATGAGACTGCCAAGTTTGGTGAATTTTTGTGCATGTTTCGGGGGTCAAAAATGCAATCGAACAATCGGAAAAATAATAATAATAATAATTTCTACAAAAACAACAGGGACTTCGCAGCGGTCGCTGCTCAGGCCCTAATAATAATAATAATAATAAAAGTATTAATATTTTCTACAAAAACAATAGGGACCTCGCAGCCGTCGCAGCTCGGGCCCTAATAACAATTTCTAGAAAAACAATAGGGACCTCGCAGCGGTCACTGCTCGGGCCCGAATAATAATAATAATAATAATTTCCACAAAAACAATGGGGACCTCGTAGCGGTCGCTGCTCGGGCCCTAATAATAATTTCTACATAAACAATAGGGACCTCGCCGCGGTCACTGCTCGGGCCCCAATAATAATTTCTACACAAAGTCCATTGTGGTGACCCGCCCCTTTTAAGTAAATTCAAAATGGCCGACTTCCTGTAAAACCTAGCTCATTGCTCCAAGAGACTTTTTTGTAGGTCTTGGTCTTATACATACAGTGAACCCTCGCTACTTCGCGGTTCACCTTTCGCGGGTTCAGTGCTTCGCGGGTATAAAAAATATTCGGGGGCATTGTAGTTTCGCCGAGCGCTGGAGCGGTTAGACGGCCGGCGTGCGCCGAAGAAGAGCGTGGGCGAAGAGGAGAGTGGACGAAGAAGAGCACGTTCCCCCGGACACGATCGGTGGCGACGTTTCGCGCGGTTCGGACCGTACCAGAGCTCCGGCCGGCGTGCGTGGCAGTTAAGCCGTAGAGGAGCACCTTCCCCGGGCACGGGCGGTGCCAAGCGGCCCCTAAGTTTAACCGAATGGAAGCTCCGGAGGAGGAGGGCATGCTCGCGTCACAGTAAGCCGAAGAGGAGCACCTTCCCCGGGCACGGGCGGTTCCAAGCGGCCCCTAAGTTTAACCAAATGGAAGCTCCGGAGGAGGAGGGCATGCTCGCGTTACAGTAAGCCGAAGAGGAGCACCTTCGCCGGGCACGGGCGGTTCCAAGCGGCCCCTAAGTTTAACCGAATGGAAGCTCCGGAGGAGGCGGGCATGCTCGCGTCACAGTAAGCCGAAGAGGAGCACCTTCCCCGGGCACGGGCGGTGCCAAGCGGCCCCTAAGTTTAACCGAATGGAAGCTCCGGGGGAGGAGGGTGGGCGTGTGTCACAGTTAAGCCGAATTGGAGCACCTCTTCCGCCCGGGCACGAGCGGAGCGCGAAGCTGTCAGTTATGAATGAATAAATGAATAAATAAATAAATAAAGAATGGCACATTTCATTTCACAGGGCACACCAGACGGCGTACCAGCAGGTAAAAGTCTGAGTAATTAAATAAATACAAAAAGAATGGCTGGGGAATAAAAAAATAATACGTTTTAATAATAATTTGTTTTTTTTGTTATAACATGAATTTCACTCTCTCTCTCCCCGTATATATATATATATATATATATATATATATATATATATATATATATATATATATATATATATATATATATTGTATTTTTTTTTTAAGCATTTTTGAAGGTGCGCCGCTACTTCGCGGATTTTCAGTTTTCGCGGGTGGTCTCGGTCCCCATTAACCGCGATAACCGAGGGTTCACTGTACTCCATAAAATTTACAAAAAGCGAGGTGAAACACTCAACCAGGGCTGCTCTGCATGTTGTGCTGGGCCACCTGGAACAACAGCGGAGCTATGCAAGGATGCTCTTTGTGGACTACAGCTCGGCATTCAACACGATCATCCCAGACATCCTCGTCGCCAAACTGGACACTCTCGGCCTCCCTGCCCTCACACGCATCTGGATTAAGGACTTTCTGACCAACAGACCCCAGACTGTGTTGCTCGGCCCCTACACGTCCTCCACCCTCATGCTGAGCACCGGTTCCCCCCAAGGATGCGTGCTGAGCCCTCTCCTGTACGCCCTCTACACCTACGACTGCAGCCCGGCCCACGGCAACAACACCATCGTCAAGTTTGCTGACGACACGACAGTGGTCGGCCTGATCTCGGAAGGTGACGAGACAGCCTACAGAGAGGAGGTAGGGAGACTGACAACTTGGTGCAAGGACAACAGACTGCACCTTAACTCTGCTAAAACAAAGGAGATTGTCGTCGACTTCAGGAGGAACAAGACGCTGCCGCCCCCCCTCTGCATCGAAGGCGTGTGTGTGGAGAGGGTCCACACGTTCAAGTTCCTGGGAGTACAGATCTCTGATGACCTTTCTTGGAGTCACAACACCACAGCAGTGGTAAAGAAGGTCCGCCAACGTCTGCACTTCCTGAGAGTCCTCAGGAAATTCAACCTGGACAGGAAGCTGCTGCTGGCCTTCTACCACTCGTCCATCGAGAGCCTGCTGACGTACTGTGTCTCCACCTGGTACAGCGGCTGCACTGAGGCGGACAGAGTGAGGCTCCAGAGGACAGTCAAAACAGCGCAAAGGATTATTGGCTGCCCTCTCCCCTCGCTGTCGGACATCTACACCGCCCGGTGCCTCAGAAGGGCTCTCAACATCGTCAAAGACAATACCCACCCAAACTCACACCTGTTCGACCTGTTGCCCTCTGGCAGGCGCTACAGATGCATCAAATCAAGGACCAATAGACTGAGAAACAGTTTCTTTCCGAGAGCCATCTCCATACTGAACTCTCACACACACACGAGACCACCCTAACCTTGCAAAACAGCATTGTGATGTGTTTCTATATGCCCTATTCAGTACTGAATTCCATTGCACTGTCTTATTTATTTATCTAATTTATATATTGTCTGTATTATTGTTGTATTGCACTGGAGAGGGGAGCCCTCTAATCTCGTTGCATACTTGAGTACAATGACAATAAAGGGATTTCTATTTCTATTCTATTCTTTTTTTAACTTTTCTCGAGGGCCATGGCGAGCCATTTCAAAAAAGCTGCACAACTAACGTATAAAATATTGATAAATTTGCTCTGCCTGATGTGTGTGTAAAGTTTCACGAGTTGTCGTTCATATTTAGAACCTCATAATCAGCGTTGTTTTATTGCCGAACAGTGCAATGCCACTCCCACAACTTTTCACGAAAAAGGATGAATTTCGTATTGTGACATCCTCATGGCCGAAACAGTCATCCGAGCATATATGAGGGCGACCTTGTTGAGTTGCACGGAGAAAAACATCCAAGAAAATAACTTGTATTAGCTTTTACCAGTTGGTGGTGCTACTACTACGATGAAAAATAAGTTGGTAGATGTCTTCAGGGCTGAAGTATCCTCAAATGTGTACAACTTCGAGAAGATAGGATCATCTGAGTCATGTTGCCGGAGCTTTTGTTGCCACAAAGTACAATCGGATTTTTCAGCACCGTAATAGCCACGCCTTTTGCCAAAACGTCACAAAATTCGGCACAGAGTAAGATCATTGTCTTGAGTCTTTTCTGACTAATTTTCAGTCGGATTCGTCAAAAGGGCACCGTGCAGTACGTGAAAATTAAAATAAAAACAAATTTTTTATTCCACTTGGCGGCGCTGTGTGTATAACAAAATAATAACATTAAGATGTCTTCAGGTCGGGACATTTTATTTACAGGTGAAGGTTTGGATTTTTAGGAGCATGTGCAGGGGAGTTATTAAGCATTCATTTATTTGTATTAGGTTCATTTTGTCTTCTTATTATTGATATTTGACAGATTCATTAAAAGCAGACAATTATGTTTTAGGTAAATTTTTTACCTGACATGTTTCGGCGAGTCTTTCGCCTTCTTCAGAGTGTCGCATGATGGTGTCTTGAGACCCGTCTTTATCAGCTGATGTTCCATGAGGGTGTGAATTACCTGTCAAAAAAATGAAAAATCATAGCAGTAAAAGAACAAGCACAACATGAACATTACAAATCAGCAATCACTGACCACTGCAAAAGGGAAAACCACATCATGGACCGGGAGAAGGGCAGGGTCATCCGCACCGAAGAGAACAAACAACAGCGCTGGATCAGAGAGGCCATTGAGATCTGCAAGCGAGGCATAAAAACCATGAACAGAGACAAGGGAGCCTTCATCCTCTCTACCACCTGGAGCAGCATCTTGGCGGAGTGAACGGACAGCGGGGGGCGTGACTTGCCTTCATTCTTGTGACAGGTAAGTCACGCCCTCATGGAACATCAGCTGATAAAGACGGGTCACAAGACACCATCATGTGACACTCTGAAGAAGGCGAAAGACTTTCGTATTGTGACATCCTCAAGGCCTAAACACTCATCCGAGCAAATATAAGGTAGATTTTGTTAACCTGCCCGGAGAAAAACATCAACGAAAATAATTTGTATTTGTTTTAACCAGTTGGTGGCGCTACCACTGCGATCAAAAATAAGTTGGCAGCCGTCTTCAGGGCCTGAATATCCTCAAATGTGAAAAATTTCGAGAAGATGGATCATCTGAATCATTTTGCAGGAACTTTTGTTGCCACGGAGAATAATCAGACTCTGCGGCACCGCAATAGCCACGCCCTTCGAAGGAAAGTCACAAAAATAGGGATAGAGTAAGATCAATGTCTTGAGTCTTTTCTAGCCAATTTTCAATCGGATTCGTTAAAAGGGCACCGTGCAGTACGTCAAAATGTAAAAAATGATATTGATTGGCGCAAGGTGTATAACAGAATATAAACATATAGATGTCTTCAGGTACCGACTCTTTATGTATATGTGAAGTTTTGGATTTTTAGCAGCATGTGCAGGAGAGTTATTAAGCATTTTGTCCATTGCGGCGAAGGAAATCTTAAGTGAAAACTTTGAAGCCCCGCCCCCGTCATATAGTATTTCGGAAACAAAAGATTTTAGCCCCAGTGTTTGTCCCAGGTCTTAAGATGCTACAGACAGAATTTTAAGGCAATCAGATGAAGCCTTTAGGATCAGGGTGCAAAAGAATGACCCCTGTAAACATGCAAAAAAGGGCAAAAGTCGGACTTTCAAAAATTCATAACTCACTTCCTGTTCATATTAGACGTTAAAATATCAAATTTCTCGCCATGCCCGATGAGACTGCCAAGTTTGGTGAGTTTTTGTGCATGTTTCGGGGGTCAAAAATGCAATCGTACAATCGGAAAAATAATAATAATAATAATTTCTACAAAAACAACAGGGACTTCGCAGCGGTCGCTGCTCAGGCCCTAATAATAATAATAATAATAATAATAAAAGTAATAATATTTTCTACAAAAACAATAGGGACCTCGCAGCCGTCGTAGCTCGGGCCCTAATAACAATTTCTAGAAAAACAATAGGGACCTCGCAGCGGTCACTGCTCGGGCCCTAATAATAATAATAATAATAAAAATTTCCACAAAAACAATGGGGACCTCGTAGCGGTCGCTGCTCGGGCCCTAATAATAATTTCTACATAAACAATAGGGACCTCGCCGCGGTCGCGGCTCGGGCCCCAATAATAATTTCTACACAAAGTCCATTGTGGTGACCCGCCCCCTTTTAATAAATTCAAAATGGCCGACTTCCTGTAAAACCTAGCTCATTGCTCCAAGAGACTTTTTTGTAGGTCTTGGTCTTATACATACAGTGAACCCTCGCTACTTCGCGGTTCACCTTTCGCGGGTTCAGTGCTTCGCGGGTATAAAAAATATTCGGGGGCATTGTAGTTTCGCCGAGCGGCACGACGGGGCGCTGGAGCGGTTAGACGGCCGGCGTGCGCCGAAGAAGAGCGTGGGCGAAGAGAAGAGTGGACGAAGAAGAGCACGTTCCCCCGGACACGATCGGTGGCGACGTTTCGCGCGGTTCGGACCGTACCAGAGCTCCGGCCGGCGTGCGTGGCAGTTAAGCCGTAGAGGAGCACCTTCCCCGGGCACGGGCGGTGCCAAGCGGCCCCTAAGTTTAACCGAATGGAAGCTCCGGAGGAGGAGGGCATGCTCGCGTCACAGTAAGCCGAAGAGGAGCACCTTCCCCGGGCACGGGCGGTTCCAAGCGGCCCCTAAGTTTAACCAAATGGAAGCTCAGGAGGAGGAGGGCATGCTCGCGTTACAGTAAGCCGAAGAGGAGCACCTTCGCCGGGCACGGGCGGTTCCAAGCGGCCCCTAAGTTTAACCGAATGGAAGCTCCGGAGGAGGCGGGCATGCTCGCGTCACAGTAAGCCGAAGAGGAGCACCTTCCCCGGGCACGGGCGGTGCCAAGCGGCCCCTAAGTTTAACCGAATGGAAGCTCCGGGGGAGGAGGGTGGGCGTGTGTCACAGTTAAGCCGAATTGGAGCACCTCTTCCGCCCGGGCACGAGCGGAGCGCGAAGCTGTCAGTTATGAATGAATAAATGAATAAATAAATAAATAAATAAAGAATGGCACCTTTCATTTCACAGGGCACACCAGACGGCGTACCAGCAGGTAAAAGTCTGAGTAATTAAATAAATACAAAAAGAATGGCTGGGGAATAAAAAAATAATACGTTTTAATAATAATTTGTTTTTTTTGTTATAACATGAATTTCACTCTCTCTCTCCCCGTATATATATATATATATATATATATATATATATATATATATATATATATATATATATATATATATATATATATATATATATATATATATTTATATATTTATTATATATATTGTATTTTTTTTTTAAGCATTTTTGAAGGTGCGCCGCTACTTCGCGGATTTTCAGTTTTCGCGGGTGGTCTCGGTCCCCATTAACCGCGATAACCGAGGGTTCACTGTACTCCATAAAATTTACAAAAAGCGAGGTGAAACACTCAACCAGGGCTGCTCTGCATGTTGTGCTGGGCCACCTGGAACAACAGCGGAGCTATGCAAGGATGCTCTTTGTGGACTACAGCTCGGCATTCAACACGATCATCCCAGACATCCTCGTCGCCAAACTGGACACTCTCGGCCTCCCTGCCCTCACACGCATCTGGATTAAGGACTTTCTGACCAACAGACCCCAGACTGTGTTGCTCGGCCCCTACACGTCCTCCACCCTCATGCTGAGCACCGGTTCCCCCCAAGGATGCGTGCTGAGCCCTCTCCTGTACGCCCTCTACACCTACGACTGCAGCCCGGCCCACGGCAACAACACCATCGTCAAGTTTACTGACGACACGACAGTGGTCGGTCTGATCTCGGAAGGTGACGAGACAGCCTATAGAGAGGAGGTAGGGAGACTGACAACTTGGTGCAAGGACAACAGACTGCACCTTAACTCTGCTAAAACAAAGGAGATTGTCGTCGACTTCAGGAGGAACAAGACGCTGCCGCCCCCCCTCTGCATCGAAGGCGTGTGTGTGGAGAGGGTCCACACGTTCAAGTTCCTGGGAGTACAGATCTCCGATGACCTTTCTTGGAGTCACAACACCACAGCAGTGGTAAAGAAGGTCCGCCAACGTCTGCACTTCCTGAGAGTCCTCAGGAAATTCAACCTGGACAGGAAGCTGCTGCTGGCCTTCTACCACTCGTCCATCGAGAGCCTGCTGACGTACTGTGTCTCCACCTGGTACAGCGGCTGCACTGAGGCGGACAGAGTGAGGCTCCAGAGGACAGTCAAAACAGCGCAAAGGATTATTGGCTGCCCTCTCCCCTCGCTGTCGGACATCTACACCGCCCGGTGCCTCAGAAGGGCTCTCAACATCGTCAAAGACAATACCCACCCAAACTCACACCTGTTCGACCTGTTGCCCTCTGGCAGGCGCTACAGATGCATCAAATCAAGGACCAATAGACTGAGAAACAGTTTCTTTCCGAGAGCCATCTCCATACTGAACTCTCACACACACACGAGACCACCCTAACCTTGCAAAACAGCATTGTGATGTGTTTCTATATGCCCTATTCAGTACTGAATTCCATTGCACTGTCGTATTTATTTATCTAATTTATATATTGTCTGTATTATTGTTGTATTGCACTGGAGAGGGGAGCCCTCTAATCTCGTTGCACACTTGAGTACAATGACAATAAAGGGATTTCTATTTCTATTCTATTCTTTTTTTAACTTTTCTCGAGGGCCATGGCGAGCCATTTCAAAAAAGCTGCACAACTAACGTATAAAATATTGATAAATTTGCTCTGCCTGATGTGTGTGTAAAGTTTCACGAGTTGTCGTTCATATTTAGAACCTCATAATCAGCGTTGTTTTATTGCCGAACAGTGCAATGCCACTCCCACAACTTTTCACGAAAAAGGATGAATTTCGTATTGTGACATCCTCATGGCCGAAACAGTCATCCGAGCATATATGAGGGCGACCTTGTTGAGTTGCACGGAGAAAAACATCCAAGAAAATAACTTGTATTAGCTTTTACCAGTTGGTGGCGCTACTACTACGATGAAAAATAAGTTGGTAGATGTCTTCAGGGCTGAAGTATCCTCAAATGTGTACAACTTCGAGAAGATAGGATCATCTGAGTCATGTTGCCGGAGCTTTTGTTGCCACAAAGTACAATCGGATTTTTCAGCACCGTAATAGCCACGCCTTTTGCCAAAACGTCACAAAATTCGGCACAGAGTAAGATCATTGTCTTGAGTCTTTTCTGACTAATTTTCAGTCGGATTCGTCAAAAGGGCACCGTGCAGTACGTGAAAATTAAAATAAAAACAAATTTTTGATTCCACTTGGCGGCGCTGTGTGTATAACAAAATAATAACATTAAGATGTCTTCAGGTCGGGACGTTTTATTTACAGGTGAAGGTTTGGATTTTTAGGAGCATGTGCAGGGGCGTTATTAAGCATTCATTTATTTGTATTAGGTTCATTTTGTCTTCTTATTATTGATATTTGACTGATTCATTAAAAGCAGACAATTATGTTTTAGGTTAATTTTTTACCTGACATGTTTCGGCGAGTCTTTCGCCTTCTTCAGAGTGTCGCATGATGGTGTCTTGAGACCCGTCTTTATCAGCTGATGTTCCATGAGGGTGTGACTTACCTGTCAAAAAAATGAAAAATCAGAGCAGTAAAAGAACAAGCACAACATGAACATTACAAATCAGCAATCACTGACCACTGCAAAAGGGAAAACCACATCATGGACCGGGAGAAGGGCAGGGTCATCCGCACCGAAGAGAACAAACAACAGCGCTGGATCAGAGAGGCCATTGAGATCTGCAAGCGAGGCATAAAAACCATGAACAGAGACAAGGGAGCCTTCATCCTCTCTACCACCTGGAGCAGCATCTTGGCGGAGTGAACGGACAGCGGGGGGCGTGACTTGCCTTCATTCTTGTGACAGGTAAGTCACGCCCTCATGGAACATCAGCTGATAAAGACGGGCCACAAGACACCATCATGTGACACTCTGAAGAAGGCGAAAGACTTTCGTATTGTGACATCCTCAAGGCCTAAACACTCATCCGATCAAAAATAAGTTGGCAGCCGTCTTCAGGGCCTGAATATCCTCAAATGTGAAAAATTTCGAGAAGATGGATCATCTGAATAATTTTGCAGGAACTTTTGTTGCCACGGAGAATAATCAGACTCTGCGGCACCGTAATAGCCACGCCCTTCGAAGGAAAGTCACAAAAATAGGGATAGAGTAAGATCAATGTCTTGAGTCTTTTCTAGCCAATTTTCAATCGGATTCGTTAAAAGGGCACCGTGCAGGACGTCAAAATGTAAAAAATGATATTGATTGGCGCAAGGTGTATAACAGAATATAAACATATAGATGTCTTCAGGTACCGACTCTTTATGTACATGTGAAGTTTTGGATTTTTAGCAGCATGTGCATGAGAGTTATTAAGCATTTTGTCCATTGCGGCGAAGGAAATCTTAAGTGAAAACTTCGAAGCCCCGCCCCCGTCATATAGTATTTCGGAAACAAAAAATTTTAGCCCCAGTGTTTGTCCCAGGTCTTAAGATGCTACAGACAGAATTTTAAGGCAATCAGATGAAGCCTTTAGGATCAGGGTGCAAAAGAATGACCCCTGTAAACATGCAAAAAAGGGCAAAAGTCGGACTTTCAAAAATTCATAACTCACTTCCTGTTCATATTAGACGTTAAAATATCAAATTTTTCGCCATGCCCGATGAGACTGCCAAGTTTGGTGAATTTTTGTGCATGTTTCGGGGGTCAAAAATGCAATCGAACAATCGGAAAAATAATAATAATAATAATTTCTACAAAAACAACAGGGACTTCGCAGCGGTCGCTGCTCAGGCCCTAATAATAATAATAATAATAAAAGTATTAATATTTTCTACAAAAACAATAGGGACCTCGCAGCCGTCGCAGCTCGGGCCCTAATAACAATTTCTAGAAAAACAATAGGGACCTCGCAGCGGTCACTGCTCGGGCCCGAATAATAATAATAATAATAATTTCCACAAAAACAATGGGGACCTCGTAGCGGTCGCTGCTCGGGCCCTAATAATAATTTCTACATAAACAATAGGGACCTCGCTGCGGTCACTGCTCGGGCCCCAATAATAATTTCTACACAAAGTCCATTGTGGTGACCCGCCCCTTTTAAGTAAATTCAAAATGGCCGACTTCCTGTAAAACCTAGCTCATTGCTCCAAGAGACTTTTTTGTAGGTCTTGGTCTTATACATACAGTGAACCCTCGCTACTTCGCGGTTCACCTTTCGCGGGTTCAGTGCTTCGCGGGTATAAAAAATATTCGGGGGCATTGTAGTTTCGCCGAGCGCTGGAGCGGTTAGACGGCCGGCGTGCGCCGAAGAAGAGCGTGGGCGAAGAGGAGAGTGGACGAAGAAGAGCACGTTCCCCCGGACACGATCGGTGGCGACGTTTCGCGCGGTTCGGACCGTACCAGAGCTCCGGCCGGCGTGCGTGGCAGTTAAGCCGTAGAGGAGCACCTTCCCCGGGCACGGGCGGTGCCAAGCGGCCCCTAAGTTTAACCGAATGGAAGCTCCGGAGGAGGAGGGCATGCTCGCGTCACAGTAAGCCGAAGAGGAGCACCTTCCCCGGGCACGGGCGGTTCCAAGCGGCCCCTAAGTTTAACCAAATGGAAGCTCCGGAGGAGGAGGGCATGCTCGCGTTACAGTAAGCCGAAGAGGAGCACCTTCGCCGGGCACGGGCGGTTCCAAGCGGCCCCTAAGTTTAACCGAATGGAAGCTCCGGAGGAGGCGGGCATGCTCGCGTCACAGTAAGCCGAAGAGGAGCACCTTCCCCGGGCACGGGCGGTGCCAAGCGGCCCCTAAGTTTAACCGAATGGAAGCTCCGGGGGAGGAGGGTGGGCGTGTGTCACAGTTAAGCCGAATTGGAGCACCTCTTCCGCCCGGGCACGAGCGGAGCGCGAAGCTGTCAGTTATGAATGAATAAATGAATAAATAAATAAATAAAGAATGGCACATTTCATTTCACAGGGCACACCAGACGGCGTACCAGCAGGTAAAAGTCTGAGTAATTAAATAAATACAAAAAGAATGGCTGGGGAATAAAAAAATAATACGTTTTAATAATAATTTGTTTTTTTTGTTATAACATGAATTTCACTCTCTCTCTCCCCGTATATATATATATATATATATATATATATATATATATATATATATATATATTTATATATTTATTATATATATTGTATTTTTTTTTTAAGCATTTTTGAAGGTGCGCCGCTACTTCGCGGATTTTCAGTTTTCGCGGGTGGTCTCGGTCCCCATTAACCGCGATAACCGAGGGTTCACTGTACTCCATAAAATTTACAAAAAGCGAGGTGAAACACTCAACCAGGGCTGCTCTGCATGTTGTGCTGGGCCACCTGGAACAACAGCGGAGCTATGCAAGGATGCTCTTTGTGGACTACAGCTCGGCATTCAACACGATCATCCCAGACATCCTCGTCGCCAAACTGGACACTCTCGGCCTCCCTGCCCTCACACGCATCTGGATTAAGGACTTTCTGACCAACAGACCCCAGACTGTGTTGCTCGGCCCCTACACGTCCTCCACCCTCATGCTGAGCACCGGTTCCCCCCAAGGATGCGTGCTGAGCCCTCTCCTGTACGCCCTCTACACCTACGACTGCAGCCCGGCCCACGGCAACAACACCATCGTCAAGTTTGCTGACGACACGACAGTGGTCGGCCTGATCTCGGAAGGTGACGAGACAGCCTACAGAGAGGAGGTAGGGAGACTGACAACTTGGTGCAAGGACAACAGACTGCACCTTAACTCTGCTAAAACAAAGGAGATTGTCGTCGACTTCAGGAGGAACAAGACGCTGCCGCCCCCCCTCTGCATCGAAGGCGTGTGTGTGGAGAGGGTCCACACGTTCAAGTTCCTGGGAGTACAGATCTCTGATGACCTTTCTTGGAGTCACAACACCACAGCAGTGGTAAAGAAGGTCCGCCAACGTCTGCACTTCCTGAGAGTCCTCAGGAAATTCAACCTGGACAGGAAGCTGCTGCTGGCCTTCTACCACTCGTCCATCGAGAGCCTGCTGACGTACTGTGTCTCCACCTGGTACAGCGGCTGCACTGAGGCGGACAGAGTGAGGCTCCAGAGGACAGTCAAAACAGCGCAAAGGATTATTGGCTGCCCTCTCCCCTCGCTGTCGGACATCTACACCGCCCGGTGCCTCAGAAGGGCTCTCAACATCGTCAAAGACAATACCCACCCAAACTCACACCTGTTCGACCTGTTGCCCTCTGGCAGGCGCTACAGATGCATCAAATCAAGGACCAATAGACTGAGAAACAGTTTCTTTCCGAGAGCCATCTCCATACTGAACTCTCACACACACACGAGACCACCCTAACCTTGCAAAACAGCATTGTGATGTGTTTCTATATGCCCTATTCAGTACTGAATTCCATTGCACTGTCTTATTTATTTATCTAATTTATATATTGTCTGTATTATTGTTGTATTGCACTGGAGAGGGGAGCCCTCTAATCTCGTTGCATACTTGAGTACAATGACAATAAAGGGATTTCTATTTCTATTCTATTCTTTTTTTAACTTTTCTCGAGGGCCATGGCGAGCCATTTCAAAAAAGCTGCACAACTAACGTATAAAATATTGATAAATTTGCTCTGCCTGATGTGTGTGTAAAGTTTCACGAGTTGTCGTTCATATTTAGAACCTCATAATCAGCGTTGTTTTATTGCCGAACAGTGCAATGCCACTCCCACAACTTTTCACGAAAAAGGATGAATTTCGTATTGTGACATCCTCATGGCCGAAACAGTCATCCGAGCATATATGAGGGCGACCTTGTTGAGTTGCACGGAGAAAAACATCCAAGAAAATAACTTGTATTAGCTTTTACCAGTTGGTGGTGCTACTACTACGATGAAAAATAAGTTGGTAGATGTCTTCAGGGCTGAAGTATCCTCAAATGTGTACAACTTCGAGAAGATAGGATCATCTGAGTCATGTTGCCGGAGCTTTTGTTGCCACAAAGTACAATCGGATTTTTCAGCACCGTAATAGCCACGCCTTTTGCCAAAACGTCACAAAATTCGGCACAGAGTAAGATCATTGTCTTGAGTCTTTTCTGACTAATTTTCAGTCGGATTCGTCAAAAGGGCACCGTGCAGTACGTGAAAATTAAAATAAAAACAAATTTTTTATTCCACTTGGCGGCGCTGTGTGTATAACAAAATAATAACATTAAGATGTCTTCAGGTCGGGACATTTTATTTACAGGTGAAGGTTTGGATTTTTAGGAGCATGTGCAGGGGAGTTATTAAGCATTCATTTATTTGTATTAGGTTCATTTTGTCTTCTTATTATTGATATTTGACAGATTCATTAAAAGCAGACAATTATGTTTTAGGTAAATTTTTTACCTGACATGTTTCGGCGAGTCTTTCGCCTTCTTCAGAGTGTCGCATGATGGTGTCTTGAGACCCGTCTTTATCAGCTGATGTTCCATGAGGGTGTGAATTACCTGTCAAAAAAATGAAAAATCATAGCAGTAAAAGAACAAGCACAACATGAACATTACAAATCAGCAATCACTGACCACTGCAAAAGGGAAAACCACATCATGGACCGGGAGAAGGGCAGGGTCATCCGCACCGAAGAGAACAAACAACAGCGCTGGATCAGAGAGGCCATTGAGATCTGCAAGCGAGGCATAAAAACCATGAACAGAGACAAGGGAGCCTTCATCCTCTCTACCACCTGGAGCAGCATCTTGGCGGAGTGAACGGACAGCGGGGGGCGTGACTTGCCTTCATTCTTGTGACAGGTAAGTCACGCCCTCATGGAACATCAGCTGATAAAGACGGGTCACAAGACACCATCATGTGACACTCTGAAGAAGGCGAAAGACTTTCGTATTGTGACATCCTCAAGGCCTAAACACTCATCCGAGCAAATATAAGGTAGATTTTGTTAACCTGCCCGGAGAAAAACATCAACGAAAATAATTTGTATTTGTTTTAACCAGTTGGTGGCGCTACCACTGCGATCAAAAATAAGTTGGCAGCCGTCTTCAGGGCCTGAATATCCTCAAATGTGAAAAATTTCGAGAAGATGGATCATCTGAATCATTTTGCAGGAACTTTTGTTGCCACGGAGAATAATCAGACTCTGCGGCACCGCAATAGCCACGCCCTTCGAAGGAAAGTCACAAAAATAGGGATAGAGTAAGATCAATGTCTTGAGTCTTTTCTAGCCAATTTTCAATCGGATTCGTTAAAAGGGCACCGTGCAGTACGTCAAAATGTAAAAAATGATATTGATTGGCGCAAGGTGTATAACAGAATATAAACATATAGATGTCTTCAGGTACCGACTCTTTATGTATATGTGAAGTTTTGGATTTTTAGCAGCATGTGCAGGAGAGTTATTAAGCATTTTGTCCATTGCGGCGAAGGAAATCTTAAGTGAAAACTTTGAAGCCCCGCCCCCGTCATATAGTATTTCGGAAACAAAAGATTTTAGCCCCAGTGTTTGTCCCAGGTCTTAAGATGCTACAGACAGAATTTTAAGGCAATCAGATGAAGCCTTTAGGATCAGGGTGCAAAAGAATGACCCCTGTAAACATGCAAAAAAGGGCAAAAGTCGGACTTTCAAAAATTCATAACTCACTTCCTGTTCATATTAGACGTTAAAATATCAAATTTCTCGCCATGCCCGATGAGACTGCCAAGTTTGGTGAGTTTTTGTGCATGTTTCGGGGGTCAAAAATGCAATCGTACAATCGGAAAAATAATAATAATAATAATTTCTACAAAAACAACAGGGACTTCGCAGCGGTCGCTGCTCAGGCCCTAATAATAATAATAATAATAATAATAAAAGTAATAATATTTTCTACAAAAACAATAGGGACCTCGCAGCCGTCGTAGCTCGGGCCCTAATAACAATTTCTAGAAAAACAATAGGGACCTCGCAGCGGTCACTGCTCGGGCCCTAATAATAATAATAATAATAAAAATTTCCACAAAAACAATGGGGACCTCGTAGCGGTCGCTGCTCGGGCCCTAATAATAATTTCTACATAAACAATAGGGACCTCGCCGCGGTCGCGGCTCGGGCCCCAATAATAATTTCTACACAAAGTCCATTGTGGTGACCCGCCCCCTTTTAATAAATTCAAAATGGCCGACTTCCTGTAAAACCTAGCTCATTGCTCCAAGAGACTTTTTTGTAGGTCTTGGTCTTATACATACAGTGAACCCTCGCTACTTCGCGGTTCACCTTTCGCGGGTTCAGTGCTTCGCGGGTATAAAAAATATTCGGGGGCATTGTAGTTTCGCCGAGCGGCACGACGGGGCGCTGGAGCGGTTAGACGGCCGGCGTGCGCCGAAGAAGAGCGTGGGCGAAGAGAAGAGTGGACGAAGAAGAGCACGTTCCCCCGGACACGATCGGTGGCGACGTTTCGCGCGGTTCGGACCGTACCAGAGCTCCGGCCGGCGTGCGTGGCAGTTAAGCCGTAGAGGAGCACCTTCCCCGGGCACGGGCGGTGCCAAGCGGCCCCTAAGTTTAACCGAATGGAAGCTCCGGAGGAGGAGGGCATGCTCGCGTCACAGTAAGCCGAAGAGGAGCACCTTCCCCGGGCACGGGCGGTTCCAAGCGGCCCCTAAGTTTAACCAAATGGAAGCTCAGGAGGAGGAGGGCATGCTCGCGTTACAGTAAGCCGAAGAGGAGCACCTTCGCCGGGCACGGGCGGTTCCAAGCGGCCCCTAAGTTTAACCGAATGGAAGCTCCGGAGGAGGCGGGCATGCTCGCGTCACAGTAAGCCGAAGAGGAGCACCTTCCCCGGGCACGGGCGGTGCCAAGCGGCCCCTAAGTTTAACCGAATGGAAGCTCCGGGGGAGGAGGGTGGGCGTGTGTCACAGTTAAGCCGAATTGGAGCACCTCTTCCGCCCGGGCACGAGCGGAGCGCGAAGCTGTCAGTTATGAATGAATAAATGAATAAATAAATAAATAAATAAAGAATGGCACATTTCATTTCACAGGGCACACCAGACGGCGTACCAGCAGGTAAAAGTCTGAGTAATTAAATAAATACAAAAAGAATGGCTGGGGAATAAAAAAATAATACGTTTTAATAATAATTTGTTTTTTTTGTTATAACATGAATTTCACTCTCTCTCTCCCCGTATATATATATATATATATATATATATATATATATATTTATATATTTATTATATATATTGTATTTTTTTTTTAAGCATTTTTGAAGGTGCGCCGCTACTTCGCGGATTTTCAGTTTTCGCGGGTGGTCTCGGTCCCCATTAACCGCGATAACCGAGGGTTCACTGTACTCCATAAAATTTACAAAAAGCGAGGTGAAACACTCAACCAGGGCTGCTCTGCATGTTGTGCTGGGCCACCTGGAACAACAGCGGAGCTATGCAGGGATGCTCTTTGTGGACTACAGCTCGGCATTCAACACGATCATCCCAGACATCCTCGTCGCCAAACTGGACACTCTCGGCCTCCCTGCCCTCACACGCATCTGGATTAAGGACTTTCTGACCAACAGACCCCAGACTGTGTTGCTCGGCCCCTACACGTCCTCCACCCTCATGCTGAGCACCGGTTCCCCCCAAGGATGCGTGCTGAGCCCTCTCCTGTACGCCCTCTACACCTACGACTGCAGCCCGGCCCACGGCAACAACACCATCGTCAAGTTTGCTGACGACACGACAGTGGTCGGTCTGATCTCGGAAGGTGACGAGACAGCCTACAGAGAGGAGGTAGGGAGACTGACAACTTGGTGCAAGGACAACAGACTGCACCTTAACTCTGCTAAAACAAAGGAGATTGTCGTCGACTTCAGGAGGAACAAGACGCTGCCGCCCCCCCTCTGCATCGAAGGCGTGTGTGTGGAGAGGGTCCACACGTTCAAGTTCCTGGGAGTACAGATCTCTGATGACCTTTCTTGGAGTCACAACACCACAGCAGTGGTAAAGAAGGTCCGCCAACGTCTGCACTTCCTGAGAGTCCTCAGGAAATTCAACCTGGACAGGAAGCTGCTGCTGGCCTTCTACCACTCGTCCATCGAGAGCCTGCTGACGTACTGTGTCTCCACCTGGTACAGCGGCTGCACTGAGGCGGACAGAGTGAGGCTCCAGAGGACAGTCAAAACAGCGCAAAGGATTATTGGCTGCCCTCTCCCCTCGCTGTCGGACATCTACACCGCCCGGTGCCTCAGAAGGGCTCTCAACATCGTCAAAGACAATACCCACCCAAACTCACACCTGTTCGACCTGTTGCCCTCTGGCAGGCGCTACAGATGCATCAAATCAAGGACCAATAGACTGAGAAACAGTTTCTTTCCGAGAGCCATCTCCATACTGAACTCTCACACACACACGAGACCACCCTAACCTTGCAAAACAGCATTGTGATGTGTTTCTATATGCCCTATTCAGTACTGAATTCCATTGCACTGTCTTATTTATTTATCTAATTTATATATTGTCTGTATTATTGTTGTATTGCCCTGGAGAGGGGAGCCCTCTAATCTCGTTGCACACTTGAGTACAATGACAATAAAGGGATTTCTATTTCTATTCTATTCTTTTTTTAACTTTTCTCGAGGGCCATGGCGAGCCATTTCAAAAAAGCTGCACAACTAACGTATAAAATATTGATAAATTTGCTCTGCCTGATGTGTGTGTAAAGTTTCACGAGTTGTCGTTCATATTTAGAACCTCATAATCAGCGTTGTTTTATTGCCGAACAGTGCAATGCCACTCCCACAACTTTTCACGAAAAAGGATGAATTTCGTATTGTGACATCCTCATGGCCGAAACAGTCATCCGAGCATATATGAGGGCGACCTTGTTGAGTTGCACGGAGAAAAACATCCAAGAAAATAACTTGTATTAGCTTTTACCAGTTGGTGGCGCTACTACTACGATGAAAAATAAGTTGGTAGATGTCTTCAGGGCTGAAGTATCCTCAAATGTGTACAACTTCGAGAAGATAGGATCATCTGAGTCATGTTGCCGGAGCTTTTGTTGCCACAAAGTACAATCGGATTTTTCAGCACCGTAATAGCCACGCCTTTTGCCAAAACGTCACAAAATTCGGCACAGAGTAAGATCATTGTCTTGAGTCTTTTCTGACTAATTTTCAGTCGGATTCGTCAAAAGGGCACCGTGCAGTACGTGAAAATTAAAATAAAAACAAATTTTTGATTCCACTTGGCGGCGCTGTGTGTATAACAAAATAATAACATTAAGATGTCTTCAGGTCGGGACGTTTTATTTACAGGTGAAGGTTTGGATTTTTAGGAGCATGTGCAGGGGCGTTATTAAGCATTCATTTATTTGTATTAGGTTCATTTTGTCTTCTTATTATTGATATTTGACTGATTCATTAAAAGCAGACAATTATGTTTTAGGTTAATTTTTTACCTGACATGTTTCGGCGAGTCTTTCGCCTTCTTCAGAGTGTCGCATGATGGTGTCTTGAGACCCGTCTTTATCAGCTGATGTTCCATGAGGGTGTGACTTACCTGTCAAAAAAATGAAAAATCAGAGCAGTAAAAGAACAAGCACAACATGAACATTACAAATCAGCAATCACTGACCACTGCAAAAGGGAAAACCACATCATGGACCGGGAGAAGGGCAAAGTCATCCGCACCGAAGAGAACAAACAACAGCGCTGGATCAGAGAGGCCATTAAGATCTGCAAGCGAGGCATAAAAACCATGAACAGAGACAAGGGAGCCTTCATCCTCTCTACCACCTGGAGCAGCATCTTGGCGGAGTGAACGGACAGCGGGGGGCGTGACTTGCCTTCATTCTTGTGACAGGTAAGTCACGCCCTCATGGAACATCATCTGATAAAGACGGGCCACAAGGCACCATCATGTGACACTCTGAAGAAGGCGAAAGACTTTCGTATTGTGACATCCTCAAGGCCTAAACACTCATCCGATCAAAAATAAGTTGGCAGCCGTCTTCAGGGCCTGAATATCCTCAAATGTGAAAAATTTCGAGAAGATGGATCATCTGAATCATTTTGCAGGAACTTTTGTTGCCACGGAGAATAATCAGACTCTGCGGCACCGTAATAGCCACGCCCTTCGAAGGAAAGTCACAAAAATAGGGAAAGAGTAAGATCAATGTCTTGAGTCTTTTCTAGCCAATTTTCAATCGGATTCGTTAAAAGGGCACCGTGCAGGACGTCAAAATGTAAAAAATGATATTGATTGGCGCAAGGTGTATAACAGAATATAAACATATAGATGTCTTCAGGTACCGACTCTTGATGTACATGTGAAGTTTTGGATTTTTAGCAGCATGTGCAAGAGAGTTATTAAGCATTTTGTCCATTGCGGCGAAGGAAATCTTAAGTGAAAACTTCGAAGCCCCGCCCCCGTCATATAGTATTTCGGAAACAAAAAATTTTAGCCCCAGTGTTTGTCCCAGGTCTTAAGATGCTACAGACAGAATTTTAAGGCAATCAGATGAAGCCTTTAGGATCAGGGTGCAAAAGAATGACCCCTGTAAACATGCAAAAAAGGGCAAAAGTCGGACTTTCAAAAATTCATAACTCACTTCCTTTTCATATTAGACGTTAAAATATCACATTTTTCGCCATGCCCGATGAGACTGCCAAGTTTGGTGAATTTTTGTGCATGTTTCGGGGGTCAAAAATGCAATCGAACAATCGGAAAAATAATAATAATAATAATTTCTACAAAAACAACAGGGACTTCGCAGCGGTCGCTGCTCAGGCCCTAATAATAATAATAATAATAATAATAAAAGTATTAATATTTTCTACAAAAACAATAGGGACCTCGCAGCCGTCGCAGCTCGGGCCCTAATAACAATTTTTAGAAAAACAATAGGGACCTCGCAGCGGTCACTGCTCGGGCCCTAATAATAATAATAATAATAATAATTTCCACAAAAACAATGGGGACCTCGTAGCGGTCGCTGCTCGGGCCCTAATAATAATTTCTACATAAACAATAGGGACCTCGCCGCGGTCGCTGCTCGGGCCCCAATAATAATTTCTACACAAAGTCCATTGTGGTGACCCGCCCCTTTTAAGTAAATTCAAAATGGCCGACTTCCTGTAAAACCTAGCTCATTGCTCCAAGAGACTTTTTTTGTAGGTCTTGGTCTTATACATACAGTGAACCCTCGCTACTTCGCGGTTCACCTTTCGCGGGTTCAGTGCTTCGCGGGTATAAAAAATATTTGGGGGCATTGTAGTTTCGCCGAGCGGCACGACGGGCGCTGGAGCGGTTAGACGGCCGGCGTGCGCCGAAGAAGAGCGTGGGCGAAGAGGAGAGTGGACGAAGAAGAGCACGTTCCCCCGGACACGATCGGTGGCGACGTTTCGCGCGGTTCGGACCGTACCAGAGCTCCGGCCGGCGTGCGTGGCAGTTAAGCCGTAGAGGAGCACCTTCCCCGGGCACGGGCGGTGCCAAGCGGCCCCTAAGTTTAACCGAATGGAAGCTCCGGAGGAGGAGGGCATGCTCGCGTCACAGTAAGCCGAAGAGGAGCACCTTCCCCGGGCACGGGCGGTTCCAAGCGGCCCCTAAGTTTAACCAAATGGAAGCTCCGGAGGAGGAGGGCATGCTCGCGTCACAGTAAGCCGAAGAGGAGCACCTTCGCCGGGCACGGGCGGTTCCAAGCGGCCCCTAAGTTTAACCGAATGGAAGCTCCGGAGGAGGCGGGCATGCTCGCGTCACAGTAAGCCGAAGAGGAGCACCTTCCCCGGGCACGGGCGGTGCCAAGCGGCCCCTAAGTTTAACCGAATGGAAGCTCCGGGGGAGGAGGGCGGGCGTGTGTCACAGTTAAGCCGAATTGGAACACCTCTTCCGCCCGGGCACGAACGGAGCGCGAAGCTGTCAGTTATGAATGAATAAATGAATAAATAAATAAATAAATAAAGAATGCCACCTTTCATTTCACAGGGCACACCGGACGGCGTACCAGCAGGTAATAGTCGGAGTAATTAAATAAATACAAAAAGAATGGCTGGGGAATAAAAAAATAATACGTTTTAATAATAATTTGTTTTTTTTGTTATAACATGAATTTCACTCTCTCTCTCTCTCTGTATATATATATATATATATATCTATATATATATCTATATATATATATATATTTATTATATATATTGTATTTTTTTTTAAGCATTTTTGAAGGTGCGCCGCTACTTCGCGGATTTTCAGTTTCCGCGGGTGGTCTCGGTCCCCATTAACCGCGACAACCGAGGGTTCACTGTACTCCATAAAATTTACAAAAAGCGAGGTGAAACACTCAACCAGGGCTGCTTTTTTGAACATTTCTCGAGGGCCATGGCGAGCCATTTAAAAAAAGCTGCACAACTAACGTATAAAATATTGATAAATTTGCTCTGCCTGATGTGTGTGTCAAGTTTCACGAGTTGTCCTTCATATTTAGAACCTCATAATCAGCGTTGTTTTATTGCCGGACAGTGCAATGCCACTCCCACAACTTTTCACGAAAAAGGATGAATTTCGTATTGTGACATCCTCATGGACGAAACAGTCCTCCGAGCATATATGAGGGCGACCTTGTTGAGTTGCACGGAGAAAAACATCCAAGAAAATAACTTGTATTAGCTTTTACCAGTTGGTGGCGCTACTACTACGATGAAAAATAAGTTGGTAGATGTCTTCAGGGTTGAAGTATCCTCAAATGTGTACAACTTCGAGAAGATAGGATCATCTCAGTCATGTTGCCGGAGCTTTTGTTGCCACAAAGTACAATCGGACTTTTCAGCACCGTAATAGCCACGCCTTTTGCCAAAACGTCACAAAACTCGGCAGAGAGTAAGATCATTGTCTTGAGTCTTTTCTGACTAATTTTCAGTCGGATTCGTCAAAAGGGCACCGTGCAGTACGTGAAAATTAAAATAAAAACAAATTTTTTATTCCACTTGGCGGCGCTGTGTGTATAACAAAATAATAACATTAAGATGTCTTCAGGTCGGGACATTTTATTTACAGGTGAAGGTTTGGATTTTTAGGAGCATGTGCAGGGGAGTTATTAAGCATTCATTTATTTGTATTAGGTTCATTTTGTCTTCTTATTATTGATATTTGACAGATTCATTAAAAGCAGACAATTATGTTTTAGGTAAATTTTTTACCTGACATGTTTCGGCGAGTCTTTCACCTTCTTCAGAGTGTCGCATGATGGTGTCTTGAGACCCGTCTTTATCAGCTGATGTTCCATGAGGATGTGAATTACCTGTCAAAAAAATGAAAAATCATAGCAGTAAAAGAACAAGCACAACATGAACATTACAAATCAGCAATCACTGACCACTGCAAAAGGGAAAACCACATCATGGACCGGGAGAAGGGCAGGGTCATCCGCACCGAAGAGAACAAACAACAGCGCTGGATCAGAGAGGCCATTGAGATCTGCAAGCGAGGCATAAAAACCATGAACAGAGACAAGGGAGCCTTCATCCTCTCTACCACCTGGAGCAGCATCTTGGCGGAGTGAACGGACAGCGGGGGGCGTGACTTGCCTTCATTCTTGTGACAGGTAAGTCACGCCCTCATGGAACATCAGCTGATAAAGACGGGTCACAAGACACCATCATGTGACACTCTGAAGAAGGCGAAAGACTTTCGTATTGTGACATCCTCAAGGCCTAAACACTCATCCGAGCAAATATAAGGTAGATTTTGTTAACCTGCCCGGAGAAAAACATCAACGAAAATAATTTGTATTTGTTTTAACCAGTTGGTGGCGCTACCACTGCGATCAAAAATAAGTTGGCAGCCGTCTTCAGGGCCTGAATATCCTCAAATGTGAAAAATTTCGAGAAGATGGATCATCTGAATCATTTTGCAGGAACTTTTGTTGCCACGGAGAATAATCAGACTGTGCGGCACCGCAATAGCCACGCCCTTCGAAGGAAAGTCACAAAAATAGGGATAGAGTAAGATCAATGTCTTGAGTCTTTTCTAGCCAATTTTCAATCGGATTCGTTAAAAGGGCACCGTGCAGTACGTCAAAATGTAAAAAATGATATTGATTGGCGCAAGGTGTATAACAGAATATAAACATATAGATGTCTTCAGGTACCGACTCTTTATGTATATGTGAAGTTTTGGATTTTTAGCAGCATGTGCAGGAGAGTTATTAAGCATTTTGTCCATTGCGGCGAAGGAAATCTTAAGTGAAAACTTTGAAGCCCCGCCCCCGTCATATAGTATTTCGGAAACAAAAGATTTTAGCCCCAGTGTTTGTCCCAGGTCTTAAGATGCTACAGACAGAATTTTAAGGCAATCAGATGAAGCCTTTAGGATCAGGGTGCAAAAGAATGACCCCTGTAAACATGCAAAAAAGGGCAAAAGTCGGACTTTCAAAAATTCATAACTCACTTCCTGTTCATATTAGACGTTAAAATATCAAATTTCTCGCCATGCCCGATGAGACTGCCAAGTTTGGTGAGTTTTTGTGCATGTTTCGGGGGTCAAAAATGCAATCGTACAATCGGAAAAATAATAATAATAATAATTTCTACAAAAACAACAGGGACTTCGCAGCGGTCGCTGCTCAGGCCCTAATAATAATAATAATAATAATAATAAAAGTAATAATATTTTCTACAAAAACAATAGGGACCTCGCAGCCGTCGTAGCTCGGGCCCTAATAACAATTTCTAGAAAAACAATAGGGACCTCGCAGCGGTCACTGCTCGGGCCCTAATAATAATAATAATAATAAAAATTTCCACAAAAACAATGGGGACCTCGTAGCGGTCGCTGCTCGGGCCCTAATAATAATTTCTACATAAACAATAGGGACCTCGCCGCGGTCGCTGCTCGGGCCCCAATAATAATTTCTACACAAAGTCCATTGTGGTGACCCGCCCCCTTTTAATAAATTCAAAATGGCCGACTTCCTGTAAAACCGAGCTCATTGCTCCAAGAGACTTTTTTGTAGGTCTTGGTCTTATACATACAGTGAACCCTCGCTACTTCGCGGTTCACCTTTCGCGGGTTCAGTGCTTCGCGGGTATAAAAAATATTCGGGGGCATTGTAGTTTCGCCGAGCGGCACGACGGGGCGCTGGAGCGGTTAGACGGCCGGCGTGCGCCGAAGAAGAGCGTGGGCGAAGAGAAGAGTGGACGAAGAAGAGCACGTTCCCCCGGACACGATCGGTGGCGACGTTTCGCGCGGTTCGGACCGTACCAGAGCTCCGGCCGGCGTGCGTGGCAGTTAAGCCGTAGAGGAGCACCTTCCCCGGGCGCGGGCGGTGCCAAGCGGCCCCTAAGTTTAACCGAATGGAAGCTCCGGAGGAGGAGGGCATGCTCGCGTCACAGTAAGCCGAAGAGGAGCACCTTCCCCGGGCACGGGCGGTTCCAAGCGGCCCCTAAGTTTAACCGAATGGAAGCTCCGGAGGAGGAGGGCATGCTCGCGACACAGTAAGCCGAAGAGGAGCACCTTTCCCGGGCACGGGCGGTGCCAAGCGGCCCCTAAGTTTAACCGAATGGAAGCTCCGGGGGAGGAGGGTGGGCGTGTGTCACAGTTAAGCCGAATTGGAGCACCTCTTCCGCCCGGGCACGAGCGGAGCGCGAAGCTGTCAGTTATGAATGAATAAATGAATAAATAAATAAATAAATAAAGAATGGCACCTTTCATTTCACAGGGCACACCAGACGGCGTACCAGCAGGTAAAAGTCTGAGTAATTAAATAAATACAAAAAGAATGGCTGGGGAATAAAAAAATAATACGTTTTAATAATAATTTGTTTTTTTTGTTATAACATGAATTTCACTCTCTCTCTCCCCGTATATATATATATATATATATATATATATATATTTATATATTTATTATATATATTGTATTTTTTTTTTAAGCATTTTTGAAGGTGCGCCGCTACTTCGCGGATTTTCAGTTTTCGCGGGTGGTCTCGGTCCCCATTAACCGCGATAACCGAGGGTTCACTGTACTCCATAAAATTTACAAAAAGCGAGGTGAAACACTCAACCAGGGCTGCTCTGCATGTTGTGCTGGGCCACCTGGAACAACAGCGGAGCTATGCAGGGATGCTCTTTGTGGACTACAGCTCGGCATTCAACACGATCATCCCAGACATCCTCGTCGCCAAACTGGACACTCTCGGCCTCCCTGCCCTCACACGCATCTGGATTAAGGACTTTCTGACCAACAGACCCCAGACTGTGTTGCTCGGCCCCTACACGTCCTCCACCCTCATGCTGAGCACCGGTTCCCCCCAAGGATGCGTGCTGAGCCCTCTCCTGTACGCCCTCTACACCTACGACTGCAGCCCGGCCCACGGCAACAACACCATCGTCAAGTTTGCTGACGACACGACAGTGGTCGGTCTGATCTCGGAAGGTGACGAGACAGCCTACAGAGAGGAGGTAGGGAGACTGACAACTTGGTGCAAGGACAACAGACTGCACCTTAACTCTGCTAAAACAAAGGAGATTGTCGTCGACTTCAGGAGGAACAAGACGCTGCCGCCCCCCCTCTGCATCGAAGGCGTGTGTGTGGAGAGGGTCCACACGTTCAAGTTCCTGGGAGTACAGATCTCTGATGACCTTTCTTGGAGTCACAACACCACAGCAGTGGTAAAGAAGGTCCGCCAACGTCTGCACTTCCTGAGAGTCCTCAGGAAATTCAACCTGGACAGGAAGCTGCTGCTGGCCTTCTACCACTCGTCCATCGAGAGCCTGCTGACGTACTGTGTCTCCACCTGGTACAGCGGCTGCACTGAGGCGGACAGAGTGAGGCTCCAGAGGACAGTCAAAACAGCGCAAAGGATTATTGGCTGCCCTCTCCCCTCGCTGTCGGACATCTACACCGCCCGGTGCCTCAGAAGGGCTCTCAACATCGTCAAAGACAATACCCACCCAAACTCACACCTGTTCGACCTGTTGCCCTCTGGCAGGCGCTACAGATGCATCAAATCAAGGACCAATAGACTGAGAAACAGTTTCTTTCCGAGAGCCATCTCCATACTGAACTCTCACACACACACGAGACCACCCTAACCTTGCAAAACAGCATTGTGATGTGTTTCTATATGCCCTATTCAGTACTGAATTCCATTGCACTGTCTTATTTATTTATCTAATTTATATATTGTCTGTATTATTGTTGTATTGCACTGGAGAGGGGAGCCCTCTAATCTCGTTGCACACTTGAGTACAATGACAATAAAGGGATTTCTATTTCTATTCTATTCTTTTTTTAACTTTTCTCGAGGGCCATGGCGAGCCATTTCAAAAAAGCTGCACAACTAACGTATAAAATATTGATAAATTTGCTCTGCCTGATGTGTGTGTAAAGTTTCACGAGTTGTCGTTCATATTTAGAACCTCATAATCAGCGTTGTTTTATTGCCGAACAGTGCAATGCCACTCCCACAACTTTTCACGAAAAAGGATGAATTTCGTATTGTGACATCCTCATGGCCGAAACAGTCATCCGAGCATATATGAGGGCGACCTTGTTGAGTTGCACGGAGAAAAACATCCAAGAAAATAACTTGTATTAGCTTTTACCAGTTGGTGGCGCTACTACTACGATGAAAAATAAGTTGGTAGATGTCTTCAGGGCTGAAGTATCCTCAAATGTGTACAACTTCGAGAAGATAGGATCATCTGAGTCATGTTGCCGGAGCTTTTGTTGCCACAAAGTACAATCGGATTTTTCAGCACCGTAATAGCCACGCCTTTTGCCAAAACGTCACAAAATTCGGCACAGAGTAAGATCATTGTCTTGAGTCTTTTCTGACTAATTTTCAGTCGGATTCGTCAAAAGGGCACCGTGCAGTACGTGAAAATTAAAATAAAAACAAATTTTTGATTCCACTTGGCGGCGCTGTGTGTATAACAAAATAATAACATTAAGATGTCTTCAGGTCGGGACGTTTTATTTACAGGTGAAGGTTTGGATTTTTAGGAGCATGTGCAGGGGCGTTATTAAGCATTCATTTATTTGTATTAGGTTCATTTTGTCTTCTTATTATTGATATTTGACTGATTCATTAAAAGCAGACAATTATGTTTTAGGTTAATTTTTTACCTGACATGTTTCGGCGAGTCTTTCGCCTTCTTCAGAGTGTCGCATGATGGTGTCTTGAGACCCGTCTTTATCAGCTGATGTTCCATGAGGGTGTGACTTACCTGTCAAAAAAATGAAAAATCAGAGCAGTAAAAGAACAAGCACAACATGAACATTACAAATCAGCAATCACTGACCACTGCAAAAGGGAAAACCACATCATGGACCGGGAGAAGGGCAAAGTCATCCGCACCGAAGAGAACAAACAACAGCGCTGGATCAGAGAGGCCATTAAGATCTGCAAGCGAGGCATAAAAACCATGAACAGAGACAAGGGAGCCTTCATCCTCTCTACCACCTGGAGCAGCATCTTGGCGGAGTGAACGGACAGCGGGGGGCGTGACTTGCCTTCATTCTTGTGACAGGTAAGTCACGCCCTCATGGAACATCATCTGATAAAGACGGGCCACAAGGCACCATCATGTGACACTCTGAAGAAGGCGAAAGACTTTCGTATTGTGACATCCTCAAGGCCTAAACACTCATCCGATCAAAAATAAGTTGGCAGCCGTCTTCAGGGCCTGAATATCCTCAAATGTGAAAAATTTCGAGAAGATGGATCATCTGAATCATTTTGCAGGAACTTTTGTTGCCACGGAGAATAATCAGACTCTGCGGCACCGTAATAGCCACGCCCTTCGAAGGAAAGTCACAAAAATAGGGAAAGAGTAAGATCAATGTCTTGAGTCTTTTCTAGCCAATTTTCAATCGGATTCGTTAAAAGGGCACCGTGCAGGACGTCAAAATGTAAAAAATGATATTGATTGGCGCAAGGTGTATAACAGAATATAAACATATAGATGTCTTCAGGTACCGACTCTTGATGTACATGTGAAGTTTTGGATTTTTAGCAGCATGTGCAAGAGAGTTATTAAGCATTTTGTCCATTGCGGCGAAGGAAATCTTAAGTGAAAACTTCGAAGCCCCGCCCCCGTCATATAGTATTTCGGAAACAAAAAATTTTAGCCCCAGTGTTTGTCCCAGGTCTTAAGATGCTACAGACAGAATTTTAAGGCAATCAGATGAAGCCTTTAGGATCAGGGTGCAAAAGAATGACCCCTGTAAACATGCAAAAAAGGGCAAAAGTCGGACTTTCAAAAATTCATAACTCACTTCCTTTTCATATTAGACGTTAAAATATCACATTTTTCGCCATGCCCGATGAGACTGCCAAGTTTGGTGAATTTTTGTGCATGTTTCGGGGGTCAAAAATGCAATCGAACAATCGGAAAAATAATAATAATAATAATTTCTACAAAAACAACAGGGACTTCGCAGCGGTCGCTGCTCAGGCCCTAATAATAATAATAATAATAATAATAAAAGTATTAATATTTTCTACAAAAACAATAGGGACCTCGCAGCCGTCGCAGCTCGGGCCCTAATAACAATTTTTAGAAAAACAATAGGGACCTCGCAGCGGTCACTGCTCGGGCCCTAATAATAATAATAATAATAATTTCCACAAAAACAATGGGGACCTCGTAGCGGTCGCTGCTCGGGCCCTAATAATAATTTCTACATAAACAATAGGGACCTCGCCGCGGTCGCTGCTCGGGCCCCAATAATAATTTCTACACAAAGTCCATTGTGGTGACCCGCCCCTTTTAAGTAAATTCAAAATGGCCGACTTCCTGTAAAACCTAGCTCATTGCTCCAAGAGACTTTTTTTGTAGGTCTTGGTCTTATACATACAGTGAACCCTCGCTACTTCGCGGTTCACCTTTCGCGGGTTCAGTGCTTCGCGGGTATAAAAAATATTTGGGGGCATTGTAGTTTCGCCGAGCGGCACGACGGGCGCTGGAGCGGTTAGACGGCCGGCGTGCGCCGAAGAAGAGCGTGGGCGAAGAGGAGAGTGGACGAAGAAGAGCACGTTCCCCCGGACACGATCGGTGGCGACGTTTCGCGCGGTTCGGACCGTACCAGAGCTCCGGCCGGCGTGCGTGGCAGTTAAGCCGTAGAGGAGCACCTTCCCCGGGCACGGGCGGTGCCAAGCGGCCCCTAAGTTTAACCGAATGGAAGCTCCGGAGGAGGAGGGCATGCTCGCGTCACAGTAAGCCGAAGAGGAGCACCTTCCCCGGGCACGGGCGGTTCCAAGCGGCCCCTAAGTTTAACCAAATGGAAGCTCCGGAGGAGGAGGGCATGCTCGCGTCACAGTAAGCCGAAGAGGAGCACCTTCGCCGGGCACGGGCGGTTCCAAGCGGCCCCTAAGTTTAACCGAATGGAAGCTCCGGAGGAGGCGGGCATGCTCGCGTCACAGTAAGCCGAAGAGGAGCACCTTCCCCGGGCACGGGCGGTGCCAAGCGGCCCCTAAGTTTAACCGAATGGAAGCTCCGGGGGAGGAGGGCGGGCGTGTGTCACAGTTAAGCCGAATTGGAACACCTCTTCCGCCCGGGCACGAACGGAGCGCGAAGCTGTCAGTTATGAATGAATAAATGAATAAATAAATAAATAAATAAAGAATGCCACCTTTCATTTCACAGGGCACACCGGACGGCGTACCAGCAGGTAATAGTCGGAGTAATTAAATAAATACAAAAAGAATGGCTGGGGAATAAAAAAATAATACGTTTTAATAATAATTTGTTTTTTTTGTTATAACATGAATTTCACTCTCTCTCTCTCTCTGTATATATATATATATATATCTATATATATATCTATATATATATATATTTATTATATATATTGTATTTTTTTTTAAGCATTTTTGAAGGTGCGCCGCTACTTCGCGGATTTTCAGTTTCCGCGGGTGGTCTCGGTCCCCATTAACCGCGACAACCGAGGGTTCACTGTACTCCATAAAATTTACAAAAAGCGAGGTGAAACACTCAACCAGGGCTGCTTTTTTGAACATTTCTCGAGGGCCATGGCGAGCCATTTAAAAAAAGCTGCACAACTAACGTATAAAATATTGATAAATTTGCTCTGCCTGATGTGTGTGTCAAGTTTCACGAGTTGTCCTTCATATTTAGAACCTCATAATCAGCGTTGTTTTATTGCCGGACAGTGCAATGCCACTCCCACAACTTTTCACGAAAAAGGATGAATTTCGTATTGTGACATCCTCATGGACGAAACAGTCCTCCGAGCATATATGAGGGCGACCTTGTTGAGTTGCACGGAGAAAAACATCCAAGAAAATAACTTGTATTAGCTTTTACCAGTTGGTGGCGCTACTACTACGATGAAAAATAAGTTGGTAGATGTCTTCAGGGTTGAAGTATCCTCAAATGTGTACAACTTCGAGAAGATAGGATCATCTCAGTCATGTTGCCGGAGCTTTTGTTGCCACAAAGTACAATCGGACTTTTCAGCACCGTAATAGCCACGCCTTTTGCCAAAACGTCACAAAACTCGGCAGAGAGTAAGATCATTGTCTTGAGTCTTTTCTGACTAATTTTCAGTCGGATTCGTCAAAAGGGCACTGTGCAGTACGTGAAAATTAAAATAAAAACAAATTTTTTATTCCACTTGGCGGCGCTGTGTGTATAACAAAATAATAACATTAAGATGTCTTCAGGTCGGGACATTTTATTTACAGGTGAAGGTTTGGATTTTTAGGAGCATGTGCAGGGGAGTTATTAAGCATTCATTTATTTGTATTAGGTTCATTTTGTCTTCTTATTATTGATATTTGACAGATTCATTAAAAGCAGACAATTATGTTTTAGGTAAATTTTTTACCTGACATGTTTCGGCGAGTCTTTCACCTTCTTCAGAGTGTCGCATGATGGTGTCTTGAGACCCGTCTTTATCAGCTGATGTTCCATGAGGATGTGAATTACCTGTCAAAAAAATGAAAAATCATAGCAGTAAAAGAACAAGCACAACATGAACATTACAAATCAGCAATCACTGACCACTGCAAAAGGGAAAACCACATCATGGACCGGGAGAAGGGCAGGGTCATCCGCACCGAAGAGAACAAACAACAGCGCTGGATCAGAGAGGCCATTGAGATCTGCAAGCGAGGCATAAAAACCATGAACAGAGACAAGGGAGCCTTCATCCTCTCTACCACCTGGAGCAGCATCTTGGCGGAGTGAACGGACAGCGGGGGGCGTGACTTGCCTTCATTCTTGTGACAGGTAAGTCACGCCCTCATGGAACATCAGCTGATAAAGACGGGTCACAAGACACCATCATGTGACACTCTGAAGAAGGCGAAAGACTTTCGTATTGTGACATCCTCAAGGCCTAAACACTCATCCGAGCAAATATAAGGTAGATTTTGTTAACCTGCCCGGAGAAAAACATCAACGAAAATAATTTGTATTTGTTTTAACCAGTTGGTGGCGCTACCACTGCGATCAAAAATAAGTTGGCAGCCGTCTTCAGGGCCTGAATATCCTCAAATGTGAAAAATTTCGAGAAGATGGATCATCTGAATCATTTTGCAGGAACTTTTGTTGCCACGGAGAATAATCAGACTGTGCGGCACCGCAATAGCCACGCCCTTCGAAGGAAAGTCACAAAAATAGGGATAGAGTAAGATCAATGTCTTGAGTCTTTTCTAGCCAATTTTCAATCGGATTCGTTAAAAGGGCACCGTGCAGTACGTCAAAATGTAAAAAATGATATTGATTGGCGCAAGGTGTATAACAGAATATAAACATATAGATGTCTTCAGGTACCGACTCTTTATGTATATGTGAAGTTTTGGATTTTTAGCAGCATGTGCAGGAGAGTTATTAAGCATTTTGTCCATTGCGGCGAAGGAAATCTTAAGTGAAAACTTTGAAGCCCCGCCCCCGTCATATAGTATTTCGGAAACAAAAGATTTTAGCCCCAGTGTTTGTCCCAGGTCTTAAGATGCTACAGACAGAATTTTAAGGCAATCAGATGAAGCCTTTAGGATCAGGGTGCAAAAGAATGACCCCTGTAAACATGCAAAAAAGGGCAAAAGTCGGACTTTCAAAAATTCATAACTCACTTCCTGTTCATATTAGACGTTAAAATATCAAATTTCTCGCCATGCCCGATGAGACTGCCAAGTTTGGTGAGTTTTTGTGCATGTTTCGGGGGTCAAAAATGCAATCGTACAATCGGAAAAATAATAATAATAATAATTTCTACAAAAACAACAGGGACTTCGCAGCGGTCGCTGCTCAGGCCCTAATAATAATAATAATAATAATAATAAAAGTAATAATATTTTCTACAAAAACAATAGGGACCTCGCAGCCGTCGTAGCTCGGGCCCTAATAACAATTTCTAGAAAAACAATAGGGACCTCGCAGCGGTCACTGCTCGGGCCCTAATAATAATAATAATAATAAAAATTTCCACAAAAACAATGGGGACCTCGTAGCGGTCGCTGCTCGGGCCCTAATAATAATTTCTACATAAACAATAGGGACCTCGCCGCGGTCGCTGCTCGGGCCCCAATAATAATTTCTACACAAAGTCCATTGTGGTGACCCGCCCCCTTTTAATAAATTCAAAATGGCCGACTTCCTGTAAAACCGAGCTCATTGCTCCAAGAGACTTTTTTGTAGGTCTTGGTCTTATACATACAGTGAACCCTCGCTACTTCGCGGTTCACCTTTCGCGGGTTCAGTGCTTCGCGGGTATAAAAAATATTCGGGGGCATTGTAGTTTCGCCGAGCGGCACGACGGGGCGCTGGAGCGGTTAGACGGCCGGCGTGCGCCGAAGAAGAGCGTGGGCGAAGAGAAGAGTGGACGAAGAAGAGCACGTTCCCCCGGACACGATCGGTGGCGACGTTTCGCGCGGTTCGGACCGTACCAGAGCTCCGGCCGGCGTGCGTGGCAGTTAAGCCGTAGAGGAGCACCTTCCCCGGGCGCGGGCGGTGCCAAGCGGCCCCTAAGTTTAACCGAATGGAAGCTCCGGAGGAGGAGGGCATGCTCGCGTCACAGTAAGCCGAAGAGGAGCACCTTCCCCGGGCACGGGCGGTTCCAAGCGGCCCCTAAGTTTAACCGAATGGAAGCTCCGGAGGAGGAGGGCATGCTCGCGACACAGTAAGCCGAAGAGGAGCACCTTTCCCGGGCACGGGCGGTGCCAAGCGGCCCCTAAGTTTAACCGAATGGAAGCTCCGGGGGAGGAGGGTGGGCGTGTGTCACAGTTAAGCCGAATTGGAGCACCTCTTCCGCCCGGGCACGAGCGGAGCGCGAAGCTGTCAGTTATGAATGAATAAATGAATAAATAAATAAATAAATAAAGAATGGCACCTTTCATTTCACAGGGCACACCAGACGGCGTACCAGCAGGTAAAAGTCTGAGTAATTAAATAAATACAAAAAGAATGGCTGGGGAATAAAAAAATAATACGTTTTAATAATAATTTGTTTTTTTTGTTATAACATGAATTTCACTCTCTCTCTCCCCGTATATATATATATATATATATATATTTATATATTTATTATATATTATATTATATATTTATTATATATATTGTATTTTTTTTTAAGCATTTTTGAAGGTGCGCCGCTACTTCGCGGATTTTCAGTTTTCGCGGGTGGTCTCGGTCCCCATTAACCGCGATAACCGAGGGTTCACTGTACTCCATAAAATTTACAAAAAGCGAGGTGAAACACTCAACCAGGGCTGCTCTGCATGTTGTGCTGGGCCACCTGGAACAACAGCGGAGCTATGCAAGGATGCTCTTGGTGGACTACAGCTCGGCATTCAACACGATCATCCCAGACATCCTCGTCGCCAAACTGGACACTCTCGGCCTCCCTGCCCTCACACGCATCTGGATTAAGGACTTTCTGACCAACAGACCCCAGACTGTGTTGCTCGGCCCCTACACGTCCTCCACCCTCATGCTGAGCACCGGTTCCCCCCAAGGATGCGTGCTGAGCCCTCTCCTGTACGCCCTCTACACCTACGACTGCAGCCCGGCCCACGGCAACAACACCATCGTCAAGTTTGCTGACGACACGACAGTGGTCGGTCTGATCTCGGAAGGTGACGAGACAGCCTACAGAGAGGAGGTAGGGAGACTGACAACTTGGTGCAAGGACAACAGACTGCACCTTAACTCTGCTAAAACAAAGGAGATTGTCGTCGACTTCAGGAGGAACAAGACGCTGCCGCCCCCCCTCTGCATCGAAGGCGTGTGTGTGGAGAGGGTCCACACGTTCAAGTTCCTGGGAGTACAGATCTCCGATGACCTTTCTTGGAGTCACAACACCACAGCAGTGGTAAAGAAGGTCCGCCAACGTCTGCACTTCCTGAGAGTCCTCAGGAAATTCAACCTGGACAGGAAGCTGCTGCTGGCCTTCTACCACTCGTCCATCGAGAGCCTGCTGACGTACTGTGTCTCCACCTGGTACAGCGGCTGCACTGAGGCGGACAGAGTGAGGCTCCAGAGGACAGTCAAAACAGCGCAAAGGATTATTGGCTGCCCTCTCCCCTCGCTGTCGGACATCTACACCGCCCGGTGCCTCAGAAGGGCTCTCAACATCGTCAAAGACAATACCCACCCAAACTCACACCTGTTCGACCTGTTGCCCTCTGGCAGGCGCTACAGATGCATCAAATCAAGGACCAATAGACTGAGAAACAGTTTCTTTCCGAGAGCCATCTCCATACTGAACTCTCACACACACACGAGACCACCCTAACCTTGCAAAACAGCATTGTGATGTGTTTCTATATGCCCTATTCAGTACTGAATTCCATTGCACTGTCTTATTTATTTATCTAATTTATATATTGTCTGTATTATTGTTGTATTGCACTGGAGAGGGGAGCCCTCTAATCTCGTTGCACACTTGAGTACAATGACAATAAAGGGATTTCTATTTCTATTCTATTCTTTTTTTAACTTTTCTCGAGGGCCATGGCGAGCCATTTCAAAAAAGCTGCACAACTAACGTATAAAATATTGATAAATTTGCTCTGCCTGATGTGTGTGTAAAGTTTCACGAGTTGTCGTTCATATTTAGAACCTCATAATCAGCGTTTTATTGCCGAACAGTGCAATGCCACTCCCACAACTTTTCACGAAAAAGGATGAATTTCGTATTGTGACATCCTCATGGCCGAAACAGTCATCCGAGCATATATGAGGGCGACCTTGTTGAGTTGCACGGAGAAAAACATCCAAGAAAATAACTTGTATTAGCTTTTACCAGTTGGTGGCGCTACTACTACGATGAAAAATAAGTTGGTAGATGTCTTCAGGGCTGAAGTATCCTCAAATGTGTACAACTTCGAGAAGATAGGATCATCTGAGTCATGTTGCCGGAGCTTTTGTTGCCACAAAGTACAATCGGATTTTTCAGCACCATAATAGCCACGCCTTTTGCCAAAACGTCACAAAATTCGGCACAGAGTAAGATCATTGTCTTGAGTCTTTTCTGACTAATTTTCAGTCGGATTCGTCAAAAGGGCACCGTGCAGTACGTGAAAATTAAAATAAAAACAAATTTTTGATTCCACTTGGCGGCGCTGTGTGTATAACAAAATAATAACATTAAGATGTCTTCAGGTCGGGACGTTTTATTTACAGGTGAAGGTTTGGATTTTTAGGAGCATGTGCAGGGGCGTTATTAAGCATTCATTTATTTGTATTAGGTTCATTTTGTCTTCTTATTATTGATATTTGACTGATTCATTAAAAGCAGACAATTATGTTTTAGGTTAATTTTTTACCTGACATGTTTCGGCGAGTCTTTCGCCTTCTTCAGAGTGTCGCATGATGGTGTCTTGAGACCCGTCTTTATCAGCTGATGTTCCATGAGGGTGTGACTTACCTGTCAAAAAAATGAAAAATCAGAGCAGTAAAAGAACAAGCACAACATGAACATTACAAATCAGCAATCACTGACCACTGCAAAAGGGAAAACCACATCATGGACCGGGAGAAGGGCAGGGTCATCCGCACCGAAGAGAACAAACAACAGCGCTGGATCAGAGAGGCCATTGAGATCTGCAAGCGAGGCATAAAAACCATGAACAGAGACAAGGGAGCCTTCATCCTCTCTACCACCTGGAGCAGCATCTTGGCGGAGTGAACGGACAGCGGGGGGCGTGACTTGCCTTCATTCTTGTGACAGGTAAGTCACGCCCTCATGGAACATCAGCTGATAAAGACGGGCCACAAGACACCATCATGTGACACTCTGAAGAAGGCGAAAGACTTTCGTATTGTGACATCCTCAAGGCCTAAACACTCATCCGATCAAAAATAAGTTGGCAGCCGTCTTCAGGGCCTGAATATCCTCAAATGTGAAAAATTTCGAGAAGATGGATCATCTGAATCATTTTGCAGGAACTTTTGTTGCCACGGAGAATAATCAGACTCTGCGGCACCGCAATAGCCACGCCCTTCGAAGGAAAGTCACAAAAATAGGGATAGAGTAAGATCAATGTCTTGAGTCTTTTCTAGCCAATTTTCAATCGGATTCGTTAAAAGGCACCGTGCAGTACGTCAAAATGTAAAAAATGATATTGATTGGCGCAAGGTGTATAACAGAATATAAACATATAGATGTCTTCAGGTACCGACTCTTTATGTACATGTGAAGTTTTGGATTTTTAGCAGCATGTGCAGGAGAGTTATTAAGCATTTTGTCCATTGCGGCGAAGGAAATCTTAAGTGAAAACTTTGAAGCCCCGCCCCGTCATATAGTATTTCGGAAACAAAAGATTTTAGCCCCAGTGTTTGTCCCAGGTCTTAAGATGCTACAGACAGAATTTTAAGGCAATCAGATGAAGCCTTTAGGATCATGGTGCAAAAGAATGACCCCTGTAAACATGCAAAAAAGGGCAAAAGTCGGACTTTCAAAAATTCATAACTCACTTCCTGTTCATATTAGACGTTAAAATATCAAATTTCTCGCCATGCCCGATGAGACTGCCAAGTTTGGTGAGTTTTTGTGCATGTTTCGGGGTCAAAAATGCGATCGTACAAATCGGAAAAATAATAATAATAATAATTTCTACAAAAACAACAGGGACTTCGCAGCGGTCGCTGCTCAGGCCCTAATAATAATAATAATAATAATAATAAAAGTAATAATATTTTCTACAAAAACAATAGGGACCTCGCAGCCGTCGCAGCTCGGGCCCTAATAACAATTTCTAGAAAAACAATAGGGACCTCGCAGCGGTCACTGCTCGGGCCCTAATAATAATAATAATAATAATTTCCACAAAAACAATGGGGACCTCGTAGCGGTCGCTGCTCGGGCCCTAATAATAATTTCTACATAAACAATAGGGACCTCGCCGCGGTCGCTGCTCGGGCCCCAATAATAATTTCTACACAAAGTCCATTGTGGTGACCCGCTCCTTTTAAGTAAATTCAAAATGGCCGACTTCCTGTAAAACCTAGCTCATTGCTCCAAGAGACTTTTTTGTAGGTCTTGGTCTTATACATACAGTGAACCCTCGCTACTTCGCGGTTCACCTTTCGCGGGTTCAGTGCTTCGCGGGTATAAAAAATATTCGGGGGCATTGTAGTTTCGCCGAGCGGCACGACGGGCGCTGGAGCGGTTAGACGGCCGGCGTGCGCCGAAGAAGAGCGTGGGCGAAGAGGAGAGTGGACGAAGAAGAGCACGTTCCCCCGGACACGATCGGTGGCGACGTTTCGCACGGTTCGGACCGTACCAGGGCTCCGGCCGGCGTGCGTGGCAGTTAAGCCGTAGAGGAGCACCGTCCCCGGGCACGGGCGGTGCCAAGCGGCCCCTAAGTTTAACCGAATGGAAGCTCCGGAGGAGGAGGGCATGCTCGCGTCACAGTAAGCCGAAGAGGAGCACCTTCCCCAGGCACGGGCGGTTCCAAGCGGCCCCTAAGTTTAACCAAATGGAAGCTCCGGAGGAGGAGGGCATGCTCGCGTCACAGTAAGCCGAAGAGGAGCACCTTTGCCGGGCACGGGCGGTTCCAAGCGGCCCCTAAGTTTAACCGAATGGAAGCTCCGGAGGAGGCGGGCATGCTCGCGTCACAGTAAGCCGAAGAGGAGCACCTTCCCCGGGCACGGGCGGTGCCAAGCGGCCCCTAAGTTTAACCGAATGGAAGCTCCGGGGGAGGAGGGCGGGCGTGTGTCACAGTTAAGCCGAATTGGAACACCTCTTCCGCCCGGACACGAACGGAGCGCGAAGCTGTCAGTTATGAATGAATAAATGAATAAATAAATAAATAATTAAAGAATGCCACCTTTCATTTCACAGGGAACACCGGACGGCGTACCAGCAGGTAAAAGTCGGAGTAATTAAATAAATACAAAAAGAATGGCTGGGGAATAAAAAAATAATACGTTTTAATAATAATTTGGTTTTTTTGTTATAACATGAATTTCACTCTCTCTCTCTCTCTCCCCGTATATATATATATATATATATATATATATTTATTATATATATTGTATTTTCTTTTAAGCATTTTTGAAGGTGCGCCGCTACTTCGCGGATTTTCAGTTTCCGCGGGTGGTCTCGGTCCCCATTAACCGCGATAACCGAGGGTTCACTGTACTCCATAAAATTTACAAAAAGCGAGGTGAAACACTCAACCAGGGCTGCTTTTTTGAACATTTCTCGAGGGCCATGGCGAGCCATTTCAAAAAAGCTGCACAACTAACGTATAAAATATTGATAAATTTGCTCTGCCTGATGTGTGTGTCAAGTTTCACGAGTTGTCGTTCATATTTAGAACCTCATAATCAGCGTTGTTTTATTGCCAAACAGTGCAATGCCACTCCCACAACTTTTCACGAAAAAGGATGAATTTCGTATTGTGACATCCTCATGGCCGAAACAGTCCTCCGAGCATATATGAGGGTGACCTTGTTGAGTTGCACGGAGAAAAACATCCAAGAAAATAACTTGTATTAGCTTTTACCAGTTGGTGGCGCTACTACTACGATGAAAAATAAGTTGGTAGATGTCTTCAGGGCTGAAGTATCCTCAAATGTGTACAACTTCGAGAAGATAGGATCATCTGAGTCATGTTGCCGGAGCTTTTGTTGCCACAAAGTACAATCGGACTTTTCAGCACCGTAATAGCCACGCCTTTTGCCAAAACGTCACAAAACTCTGAAAAAGCTGAGTGAGCCTCAAACCAGACATACACATTCACTGACAAATATCCTGTGACACCAGATATATTAGAAGTCTTGTCTAATCAGCACACGTCTATCTAACTGCAATTTTAACATCTCGAGACACGACAGGATGAGTACACGATACGCATACCTCCATTTCTGAGTCTGTAAAGCCTGGAGGAGGCTGCTTCGATGTTTTAGTAGCATCATAAATTTATTGAATTAATTATATTTGAGGTTGGATTAGATTTTTACACATTTTAAGCCTTAGCCACCCAAAACAAAACATAAGCTCATGAATGAAATAAAACTAATTAATTTCGCCCATGCCAATTAATCTTCTGTAGACACGTGTTGTGACCAGTGTTGTTTTTGGCAGGCATTTTAGATTTTGTCCAAGTCATTTGGACAAAGTGCTGATTTGTTTACATCACATTTAGTCATCCCAATTCGTTATAGTTTTAGTCCAGTTTTAGTCAACGAAAACTAAAAAAAGGGTTTTAGTCCAGTTTTAATCGACGGAAACGCAAAAAAAGTTTTACCCTAGTTTTCGTCAATTTATTCACAAAGGTTTTAGTCCAAGCGGCACGGTGGCCCAACTGGTTAGCAGGATGGCCTCACAATATTGAGGTCGTAGGTACGATTCTGGCTCCGGCCTTCCTGCGTGGGTTTCCTCTGGGTAATTCGGTTTCCTCCCATATTCTTAAAACATGCATGGCAAGTTGCTTGGACACTCTAATTGCCCCTAGGCATGAGTGTGAGCGTGGATGGTTGTTCGTCTATGTATGCCCTGCGATTGGCTGGACACCAATTCAAGGGTGTACCTCGCCTACTGCCGAAGACAGCTGGGATCGGCTCCAACACCCCCCGCGACCCTAGTGAGGAGAAGCGGTACAGATAACGGATGGATGGATGGATGGGTTTAAGTCCATTTGAGTTAAAACAAGGCATTCAAGGTTTCCACCCAATAACAAAGACTTTTGGATGGACTACAAAGGATTCTTCATTACAAACAGAAAAAAGTGGCAACAGTGGAATCAATGCTCACTGCTCCAAAATAAGCAGAGAAGCAAAACATTTTGTTGGGCAACTGTTGTGGCTTTATTTCACTAAAAGCAACATAAAATAATTTATGAACCACATGCTAACAATTTTGTCTCGTCAACGAAAAAAATTCATGTACATCACGTCATGTTTTCGTCATAAAAGAACCTCGTTTAGCTTGTCATCGTCATTAAAAAAGGGGCGTTAACGAAGTATTTTCGTCATAGTCATCAGTGACGAAAACAACACTGGTTGTGACTGATATTTCAGTCCCAGGTTGTCTCCTGAACACCACCAATTGGGCAAGGGAGCGCAGGAAAGCCTGGGGTCTTCTATTTTTACAGTATAGAAAGGCTAAATATCAAATTGAAACAGTGTTTTATATCATGAATATACAGGGTTGGTGCTGGTTCTGGTAGGGAAACCACAACATAAAGATGTCCTTAATTAGTCCCACAATGGGGATATTTGCAATATGGCATATGATGGCCTAACAGGGCCACCGCCCAGAAAAGAGTAACGCAGAACTTTGTAATACTGTCACTCCCTGACCAGTTCGTTGTTCCTGAAGAGCCAAACTTTGACTCAGACCCACAAATTTGAATTACAGATAGTGGACAATGGAGAACTCCCCCAGTCAGTCAGCATGTTCAACTTCCATAGAAACCTCAACATACATTTATTAGATTGCCAAACTAATTGGAAACTACATCACCAGAACACCACAAGTGGGCTCTGTTATTGTACTTAAAGATGCATCTTACAAACCTGTGTTCTCCAAGGCCAGCTGGTCCATAGTCTTAAGTTATTTCTTCGCCAACATCAATGTCTCGGAGCGCAAACAGACAGAGGTGTGGTCTGTCCTCTGTTGTCTTCTTCTTCATTTTACAGTTGGGGTGCATGTGGTCATCATTAACCAGTCTTCCCAGACTGCCATCTTCTTGAGCGGCATCAACACTTAAAATAGATTTAAAAAAAAAAAAAAAAAATTATTCAATCAATGTCAGAAATTAATCTTTGAGACAATCTTGTGTACACAAAACATAAAAATAGGAAATCCACAATTTTTAAATCTTCTAAATAAAATCATACAAGAAATTTCTATTGGAATCAGACCCTATTAACAGCTTGTCTTTGAGACTTCATGGTCTATATTTTCATTTGTACAGATTCAACGCATGAATAAAAGTAATCACCGTATTTTCGCAGTCATAAGCAAACAAAGCGCCCTGTCAGTCGATGCGTCCATTAAATGGACAAAGTACCACTCACGTCCATCAGCCCTTGTCATCAACGAGCTGTTGGAAGTGCATGTTAGCACACCCTGCTGGGCAAAGAGTGAGTTGTCCATGCTTACAATCGACCGTGACAAATACACCATCTGACTATAATGTTTGGGTGATGGTGTTGGAAAAAGCTGGACAAAGGGCAGCTGTCCACAATGTTTTAGTCTGTCTTATCATTTATGTTATTGCAAGCAAGAAACGTCCCAGGTTTAGACAACAGACAAAAAGTCCAAAGCATAACAGCACATCTCTTTAAACAGCCATGCAAATCTCTCTAAACAGCTATGGGATTGTGGGTCTCTGCTCCCAGAATGCATTGCTTGAATTAGCTAAGGCTGAGTGGCTTTTGTATTATTTTCATTTTTTTTGGGTATATTGATGGCATGAGAGATACATGTTTGTGTTAATCTTATTTCTATGTTTCATTGTTTGCTTGTATGATGAGTTTTTTATTTTTTGTGTGTGGTGAGCAGCCAAGTCCCTCCCCTGACGTTGCTTTGTAGGCTATTGCCAATGCACCTAATATTGGCCTGAGCCATTGTCAGCTATTGTCAATAGAGACTTGGCGTCTGCTGCAACAATGGGGTGATTGCTCATGTTATTGGGGCATAGTAGGCTGCTATCGGCTGTGTCAGTGTGGGCAGCTCTGCCAAGTTCATGCTATGCTAACAGCAGCTGTGCTATCGTCTTGTCAGGCGGTGCGTCCAGTATATGTTACAAAGACAGAAATAGCGGCCTCAACAGGTGTTGCGCCCTTTGACACGGCGCGTCTTTTGGGTGCGAAAATACGGTATACATTTTTGCTTAGAGAATGATTTTTCCCCTAACACTTATGGGATGAGTATGTGTTTATTTTTTTAAATAAAAACAAAAATAAGATAACATCTCAATCTTTGCCTCACCTCCAAGTTTTTTCTTGCCGGCGGAAGTCAAACAAAAAGACAGTGCCTCTTCCATCCATCTTCCTGCGTTGAGATTTATCAGAATCTATCAATTTTCCTCTGTACTCCATAATAAAGAATAAAGTCGTCTTTCCTGAAAGGGGCCTTGGTAAATACTCCTCGACCTAGTTAACAGGGAAATCAAGATAGCTTCGTCATATTTTTAAGCACACAAATAAGGAGTCATCATATTCATTTGGGCCACTATACTAATGTAGGGTGGTTTGAAACATTGCTTCTTGTGAGGGATAGAGCAGAGCCCTTCTTTATGATTTTAAAGGAACAGACCAGCCAAAATTCATTTTCCAGCATTGCATTAGCCAGTATGTATTAGGACTGAAAGTACAAATGTCAATGGCACCTGGTTACGTAAAAAAAAAACTTTAAGATTATTTAGTTTCATAACAATGACATACACTGTATACACAGTCATATTGGATCGCGTCACGTGATCTCTGTGACGTATAACGTGCTTTACACTAGACTATCAATATCGGACTTGTTCACCGGTCTATTGTGGTATAAAAATGCCGGAGGGCGTCATCAAGTACAGCCTTAATTTAGATAGAACTCCTACCATCAGGTTTCACGCTCACTGAAATAACTTGAAACTGACAAAAGAAAAGGTCAAGACACTCTTAATGTAAAATAACCACTTAAAAAACGATGTCAGCTTGGTTATCAGAAAACAATAATATATCTTAGCAAAAGCGTTAACATCATACCTTTAAATGAGTTTATATACTTCGCTTCTAACTCTGCAGTCTTGTCCAGACCCTTGACTGCATGTTCAATAGTATCCTGCTTTGGGGACTTCCTGCATCTCAGGGAAGGCATTGTTTATTCTATAAAGAAAAAAGACAGTTTTGTGTTGAGAATTATTAATACTATAGGCTAAATGGAGTTTTAACAATATCAGTGTAAGAAAAATAAATTATAAATTAAAAAAATATCAATCCCTCCATCCCAATTAACGATTTCAACCATAATAGTTTATATTGAAGTTTAAACAACAGACAGACAGATTTATGCAGTGTGACTACAAAAATCTTACCAAAATTGCATTCACAGTAACCTTTGCTTTAAGAATCATGTAATTAACCAGTGAACATCGTGTCTTACACAAAAATTAATGACAGAAATTATCATGGTACTTGCATTCTGTTGTTCTATAACAAAAGTGCAAGCTGTTAGCTCCGCAAAGCTAACGCAACAAGCTAGCGTCCCTCGTGCTCACATTCAATGCAAACCTGACCACCGAATGAAAATACGCGTCGGTTTAGTTCTTTAAATGAGTAAAAGCACCATGACGTTTTATAATTATTCAATGCTTAACTGGAGCTCGTCAATTATGTCGATGTAGGAGCACATGTTTGCTAGGCCAGTGTTGTAGGCCCACATCCATGGTGCTACTTTGTATAGTGTTTTCCACACAACTATCTCTAACCATGAACAAATGCACTCGAGGCATGTTTTGAATAAAAACAAACGAAAAACACTTACCTCTCCGTTTCAACAGCAGTTCGAACTTCGAAGTGGTGATATTCTCCAGCGTTAAGCACCTGCTCGAACTGCGAATAGGTCAAATTCAACAGCGTCTTTTTTCTGTCTTAATAAGGACGCGATGAGAGGAGGAGCGCTTGCCTTTTCGTCAGCACGCCCCGCGCGGGTGGTGCTGCTTTATCACTCTCTATCTGTGCCCGCCCGCCGGCATGTCGATAGAAAAATAATATTCCTTCAAACATTACTTTCATCTTCTTAACGTTTTGTAGTGAATTTAACAGGTTCACCACTTTTTTCAAATACACCAATGGAAAACAGGTCTTAATTGAGGAAACATACAAAGAGCGTCTCACAAACACCTTATGATGAGCAATGTAATTTGATCACGTTTTTTGTCACTGCCTGGACGTCGGTTCACTGGCCTGGTGGCAGTGGCTTGTAGACACTGTCACTGAGTGGGAACGGATCTCAAGGTGGGTCAAACTAACCCAAGCAGTGGATCGGTCCGTTTTTTAAATTTATTAATTTTTTTATTTTATGTATTTATTTATTATTTAATACAAGGGCTTCGGCTCACTACCAGTGGGCGGGACCAAAGAATTTGGGTTTCCTTTGAGCTAGGAGGCAGTCAAAGGCAGTCCAATCCCCGGCAACATAAAGCGCCTAGCTCTGGGGACATGGAATGTCATTTCTCTGGTAGGGAATGAACCCGAGCTGGTGTGTGACTAGACCAGTGGTTCTCAATTATTTCCTGTCATGCCCCCCCTACCAAGAAGAAAACAATTCGCACCCCCCCCCACCACAATTTTTTTTTACATTTCGTACTAATGTACATGTTCTTTGCATATTAATGTTAGATTGTCAATAAAATATCTTACCTTAACAAAGCTAAATTGATAAAAAAAAATATCATTTTGAGAACGACTATTGTGAGGATCTCGAAACTCAGTACTCTGTGGTGCTAATATTGATGAGATGATAAATATGTTGAAGCCACAGAACAAAAAGATTAGATATTGTTTGGAAATTAATGACGTACATAACAAAGGAATATCAGCCTTGATTGGAGTACATTACTGCATTTAAATTTTTAATAAAAATGAAACAATTATTGATGTTATGACCACTATGAAGAATTTAAAAAAACAATATATAGGGATAATTATAGTTTTCATTTTGTTATGTTTAGTCTGTTCATGTTGCATTATTTTTATGACAAAGATGATGGTTAATCGTAGGTTTGTTGCCCAAATGTACCGTTACAACCTGATTAATGTTGAGAATGACGAACTCAAACTGGACACTAAAACGTAAAAACACATGGACTTCTTGCCCCTGTCCACACACGTGCACACACACACACACCATACACGAAGATCCGGGAGGTAAGGACGGCTGTCCTCTCCTACAACGAGGCAAGGGCCTCCACCAAGTCACCCCAGGGACAAGTTTTATTCCCTGATGGTCATCAAATTATGAGGATCTCATTCTACGCCGGAAGGGAGGAGGGGAATTTTTCCCTAATGTGAGGTTTTCGCTCCTCCACTGATGATCACACTGTTGTATGATTTCATTATGATGATCTGTCTTAAAGCCGTAAGGACATGATTTTTAAATCCACAACAGGGGGGAAATGTAAGATGGGCTGAGGATAGGTAATCAGTTTGTGTATTCATAATCATGTTTTTATACACTCATTAATGTTTAACACACACAGAGACACTTACTTGTTATTTTAACACACACACACACAGACACCCCATCCTGAAGATGTGTTTAGTTAAACTGACCTTGGGTTATGATTTTCTGCCTGCTGGAGTCCCTGGTGATTAGTTATTGATGCTTTAGTTAAACTGACCTTTATACCGTGAGTTATTGATGTTTTCTGTCTCTTGGTGATTAGTTGTTGATGCTTTTCTGTCTTCTGGTGATTAGTTATTGATGAGTTAGTTTCAATAAAAAGGCAGAACGGAGGGTGAGAGTCAGAGGGTGTGCGGGATTGAACTGGCAAGACGGCTGTTTCGCCTCCTGGCTCCCTCTCCCATTCTGAATGGCACAAAACGAAAACTTTAGTAAGTTATTTCAGTCTAAAAAAGGCGTCAGGGCATTTTTAAACCGGACAGTAAGTCGTCACTGTCTTGGTTCCTTTTTGTGCCTTGACCCATCCCGGAATTATTGAAAGGATGCAGTCCTATTTACAGGCCCCAGTGACACCCCAGGTTTCTGTTGTTTGTACGAGGGCGCTTAATAGGTACTGCTATTCACAATCGTCTTAGGCTGTTTCTTTGCAGAAGTTTATGGACAATGTGTAGTGCTGTAGGATGCAGTCTAGAGCATTCTTGACATTGAAGCTTTTGTTTCCAGCAACTGCTAATGCGACCGTGCATCAAACATGCAAAACACAGACCCTTGCTCCTCAAGAAGTCAATCTTATCCTTGTGATGCTTTCTCCTAAATTCCTTACAAATTGTGAGACTGTTGCTCTCCATTACAATTAGCACATGGTTTGGCAATAGCATCCACTGAAACAGGTTCTGCCTTTGGCGTGGTGGTTTTGTTGTTTTCCATCTTGGCGGGCACAATGACTGTTGTGAAGACTTTCTTTGATTTTGGTGTTTCTGTGTGTTGTGATTTTGTTTTCTGTTTTATAGAATCTTTCGTGCTTGTCAACAAAGTCAACAAAATCCTTAAACTTCACTCTTCTATGTGTTCTTTCTTGGAGATTGCAGGCAAATTTTCTCCAAGATTCTATAAGTCTGTATGGAAGTTTGTTTGCCAATGCCTTTATATTAGCCATGTTGTCCAAGTCCTCCATATAATTAACATCTGCCATTATGTTCAAACAGCCCATAAGGAATAATGTGAAAGACTGAAGTGCAACACCATCTTCAGACTTGATTGTTGGCCAATCCATGGCTTCCTTTAAATATGCTTCTGCTATCATGAAGTCATCACCATAAAACTCCTTCAAGATTTGTTTTGCTTTGGTATATCCTGTCAGAGGTTCCATATGGATGCAGCTCTTCACCAACTCATGTGGTTGTTCACTAGTATACTGCAACTAAAATTGAAGATGATCACGGTTATCACTTGTACGGCCTTCAATCCCATGTTCAATGGCACCTATACAGGTTTTATAATGCAGAGGGTCGCCTTTAAACGTAGGAATGGAAAGTTCGGGAAGTAGCGATGCTTTTTGACTCTTTGCTAAGTATTCTGCGACACTGGCTTGCTGTGAGATTGCTTGGCAAAGGCCATCAAGCACATGTCCCTGTTGTTCTCTACTTTCTGTCTGATGTGGAAATCTAGCCATTGGAATAGTCGAAGTGGGAGCATTTCAGGTCAACACTGCTTGTTGCTCTGATAGGCTGTGATGGTAATTGAATGTTTTTCCTTGTTTAAATTGTAACACACTCATCAGGAATGTGGATACCATCCTCCTGGGTATTTTCATATCTTCTCAAGACATCCAATTTAGCATCAGACTCAGGGAGTGCCGTTTGCATTGCATGCATTTCCTTCTTTGCCTTAATTGCAGCTTCTTCTTGCTCAAGTGCCAACCTTTGTTGTAAATCAGCAGCCTTTGCCTTTAAACATGCTCGTTCCATTTGAGCCTTTAATTTAATTGAAGACGTTGACAGAAGTGAGCTTCTGTCTGTTAGATTCTTTACTTCTACTTCTATGGGTGTAGTTAGTTGATGCAGATCTACTATCATCAGGTGATATTTGTTTATTGCATCCTTCCTCTGCACGTTTCAAAACGTCCTTCTTCCATTGCTCACATTTCCATTAATTACATTTTTTGGATCAAACCAGTTATTTTGGTCATCGACAAAATCCTCTTCAGTCTTTAAATTTTGCACACCGGAATTGAGGTCCACAAATTCTTGCTCCATGCCGCTAAAGCAAACACAAAGCTCAGTTTTTTACAGCGTCAACATTTGCATCATCCTCCATCAATTGTTCAATTTGACGTTGCATGGAGGTCAATTGAGCAAATTTGCACCTGCGTGCCTGCATCCGTTTAGGCTTGTGATCTTCTACAGCTTTTCTCCGTCATTTTTAATGTCCGCTTTCCACTGTCTTGTTCCTCCATGTCAATCCACAATCAAGCAAACAAAAACGTCAAACTGACTGTAGCGTCTCAATTTGTAGGTCAGCTGAATGACGATCAAAGTTTTAAGCAGTTTACTCACGCACCTGTTACGTGCACGTCCTTGTTAACTCGCGATGCTTGTCAAGTATGGACGCATGCTAACAGCTAGCAGCTCATTGTCCCGACTGGAAAGTTGCTCCTTAGCTGTGATGTGCCTAGGGTTACACTATCTATCATTAACAAACACAGCCAGCCCTCCTCTTTCCTCTTACCGCTTTCCAGTGTCCTGTCCGCAAGTAGTATTTGGAAGCCGTCAAATTCCACGACGGTGTCCGGCGTTAGGTCTGTTAGCCATGAATCCGTGAACATCAGCAAGCTAGCTCATTGGAAGTTCCTCTCGTGCCGCGTCCATTTTCTTGGGAAGGTATCTAACATTTCCCATAAAAACGGACAGGAGGACGGGGTGGTCACGCCTCCTCTTTGCCTGGCGTTTCGCCCCCGCGCGACATCCCCCGTCTCTTCCTCCTCAACTCGTGGGGGATATCGGGTCTCGCTCCGGGAGTCGGCACGGGGTTAGCACGAAGTGCTAACAGCTGATCTCTTGTGTAAACGATTGATCCGTAGCTCCCAGTGACATCTCCGGACACGATCACGCAAAAAACAGCCCCCAGCAGCAATAAAACCACCGCAATTTGGATGTCCATTGCTGCGATGAGGTAAAATAAATAAAACTGGGTAAAGGAAAAAACACGCGAAAAAGGCTCAAATAGTGAGCCGTGCTGCTTTAGCAGGTAGCCACTCGCGTGGTGACGGAACCGTAAAAACAAATGTGGTCCCATCAAAATCTGATGGGATATTTAAAAATAAAAGCGTGAAAATTTGCTTATTTGTCTGTCGTCACCAATGATTAAAAAAATTAAAATCATTACAAAATCCTCAAGCTATCGTGATACCAGACAAGTTCTGCGGGACACCAGACCACCCCAGTTGTCCACAAAAAGTGGTCACTTCAAAATTTGATGTGGCATTTAAAAATAAAAAAATCACCTGAAATATGCACTGTGATCAACACTGATTTAAAAGAAAAATCTTTAAAAAATATCCTCAAACTATCGTGATACCAAACCAGGATTGGGGATACTAGACCACACCAGCTGTCCACCAAAAGTGGTCACATCAAAATGTGATGTGGCACTTCAAAATAAAAGTAGCCTGAAATTCGCTTATTTCACGGTCATCACCACTGAGTTAAAAAAAAAATAGCTCGAGCTATCGTGATACCAGACCAGTTTTGTGGGACACGAGACTACCCCAGCTGTCCATAAAAAGTGGTCCCATCGAAATCTAATTTGTAATTTCAAACTAAAAGTTGCCTGAAATCTGCACATTTCACTGTCATCATGCCTGACTTTAAAATTTCATTAAAAAATATCCTCTAGCTATGGTAATACCAAACCAGGTTTGGAGGACACAAGACAACACAGCTTTCCACCAAAAGTAGTCCCATCAAAATGTAAGGAGGCATTTTAAAATAAAAGAGCTGGAGCTGTCGTAATACCAGACTAGTTTTGTTGGACACTAGACGACCCCAGCTGTTCATCAAAAATGGTCCCATCAAAATCTGATGTGTAATTTCACAATAAAAAAAAAACCCACCTGAAATATGCACATTTCATTGTCATCAACACTGATTTTAAAATAATCATTTCAAAATACCCTCGAGCTATCGTGATATCAGACCCATTTTGGGGGACACTAGACAACCCCAGTTGTCCATCAAATGCGGTCCCACCAAAATGTGATACGGCATTTCAAAATAAAAGTAGCCTTAAATCAGCATACATCACTGTTATCAGGCCTGACTAAAATATCATGACAAAATATCCTCCAGCTATCATGATACCAGACAAGACATATTTCACTGTCATCACCATTGATTTAAAAAAATTAATTAAAAACTAGAGCTGCGAGCAGCTATAAAGGGCCCTCGCCACCCGGACAACGTTGGGGTACTGGCACGTTGGAAATGTGAAATATTTCCGAGAAATAACGTGAGGAATCTTCAAGAGGAATTTGCTTGTAGTTAAAGTTAGAGCAGCTTTTGTTTTCAAAGCCTCGTCAATGTTTGAAGTAAATTTGTTGGCAGGCACTACAGGTGCATCAAATCAAAGACTAATAGACTGAAAAACATTTTCTTTCCGAGAGCCATCACCATTCTGAACTCTCACACACATGCACACACACACGACCACCCTTACCTTGCTGAACAGCGACGTATTGTGTTGTATTTCTCCAATTTCATACTATTTTCCATCACAATATTTATTCTCTTATTTATCTAATTTATATATTTGATTAAATTATTGTTGTATTGCACTGGAGAGGGGAGCTCCCTAATCTTGTTGCACACTGTACAATGACAATAAAAGGATTTCGGATTCTGATAAATTTAGAATGGCCGACTTCCTGTTCAATTTAGCATACGGCTCCATGAGACTTTTTATTAGGTCTTGGCTTTGTACACACTTCATCAAATTTTCAGTTTGGTGAAACAGAGATATGGGGCTGTTTTTTTTTGTTGTTTTTTTTTTTCTAGGGGGCGATAGCGAGCCATTTTTAAACAACTGTACGACAAAATAATAAAATATTGTGAATATTGAATCAACTCCCGGTTGAGTGGACGCTGGCACGTTTGGCTGCCACTGCTCACCGGTAACTCTCAGAAATTTTTTGGATCCGCTTGTTGTACCTGCTTTAGCAGTTTACAATCCCTCCAGTTACAGTGATTTTATTTATTATTATCTGTATGTTGAGCGATCCCGATTCTCATGAATGCCACCCACCGATTGCATAGTCGCTGACGCGTCTACTGTGGCTAAAGTTTAGCTTACCTATCAAAGTTAGCACCTGTCTGCCATGTGGACCCGCAGGCCAGTCTGCTTCTCGCACTTCTGCCTGTTCCTGTCATGTCATCAACCTGTGTCAGGACAACTTCAATCCACTGCCGCTGAACTCCGCTGGATTTACCGACACATGCCCGAGGGAAACGCACCACCACCACTGCTCCTCCTCCCGAACATCGCTCGTCGACCCTTGAAGGATTGTATGGCAATTACCGGCATTTTAAACATTTATGGGACAGAATGTCAATTATTTAATTTAGCAGGTTTATATTTACTGAATATGCTATGATCGCAAAATTCCGGACGAACTGGCGAGGCTGCCCGGCTCACCGTGGCTTGTCATCGGGACCGGGAGGCGGCGCAGGCGACGCAGAGAGAGGAAGCAGAAGCGGGGCTGCAGGTCCGGTGTCTTGCAACGGCTGCGACGGCAGCCCCATAGGCAACCACTGCCGAGTCTGTACCTCACCAACGCCAGATCCGTGGTCCACAAAATCGACGACCTGGGATTACAAATCCTGGGAAACCGCTATGTGCGAGACAGCAGTGTGATCGTCGTCACGGAATCCTGGCTGCACGCAGACGTCCCCGATGCTAGCATCCAGCTGGCCGGGCGCTCGCTACATCGCGCGGATCGGACAAGGGACACCGGTAAGAGACGGGGCGGGGTGGCTCTGTGTTTACGTGCATGAGAACTGGTGCGGCGATAGCACGATCGTCGAGAAGCACTCTTCCCCCGACATCGAGTTCATGTCCGTTAAATGCCGGCCTTATTTTCTCCCGAGGGAGCTAACGGTCGTGATTGTCACAGCTGTTTACATCCCTCCCGACGCTAGCACTAGCACGGCGCTCTCGCTACTCGCGTGCGTCATCAATAAACATCAGCGGGCCCACCCTGATGGCGTTCACGTAGTAGCGGGAGACTTTAATAAGGCCAATTTAAAGACTGTACTCCCAGAGTTTCACCAGCATGTCAAGTGCCCAACGAGGGGAGACAACACTCTCGACCATGTGTACTCGAACATCAAGCACGCATACAGGGCCCTCCCACTCGCCCCCCTCGGCCAGTCAGACCACCTGTCCTTGCAGCTCGCACCTGCATACATCCCTCTCAGGCGCAGATTCAGGCCCACCACAAAGACTGTGAAAACCTGGCGTGACGGCGCCATGAGTGAATTACAGGACTGCTTTCAAGACACAAACTGGGGCCTCTTTGATCATCAGGACCTTGATGTCTACACACATTGTGTAGTGGACTACATCAAGTTCTGCATGGAAACTGTGTCCCTACACAGGACTATACGGACCTTCCCAAATGCGAAGCCCTGGATGTCCAGCAGGGTTCGCTCTCTCCTCAAGGCCCGTGACGCTGCCTTCAGGTCAGGCGACAAAGCCCAGTACAGGGTGGCTCGTGCTGACCTGAGCAAAGGCATCAAGCTAGCCAAGGCAACCTACAAGGGGAGGCTGGAGGCCCACCTTGCCAGTAACAGACCACGGGAGGTGTGGCAGGGTCTACGGAGCATCACCAACTTCCGTGGCAGCAGCACGACCTCTGCAGACCCGAGTGCATCGCTGGCAGAGGAGCTTAACTGCTTCTTTGCTCGCTTTGACTCGCCCCAACCGTCACACCCCCGCACTTCATGCTCCAACTCCCCCCCACTCACCGTAGAGGAACACGATGTGAGGCGCGCGCTCCTGGCTGTTAACCCCAGGAAAGCTACTGGACCCGACGGAATACCAGGCAAGGTCCTCAAAACATGTGCCCACCAACTGTCACATGTATTCTGCAGGATCTTCAACCGCTCCCTGGCTCAAGCAGTCATCCCCTCCTGCTTGAAAACTTCCATCATTATTCCTGTCCCCAAAAAGTCACCAGCCGTCCACCTGAATGACTACCGTCCTGTTGCTCTCACACCAGTCATCATGAAGTGCTTCGAGAGGCTGGTTCTCCAGCACATCAGGGACTGCCTTCCTCCCACTCTGGACCCCTACCAGTTTGCATACTGGGCTAACAGATCCACTGAGGACGCCATCAACACTGCTCTGCATGTTGTGCTGGGCCACCTGGAACAACAGCAGAGCTATGCAAGGATGCTCTTTGTGGACTACAGCTTGGCATTCAACACAATCATCCCAGACATCCACGTCGCCAAACTTGACATTCTCGGCCTCCCTGCCCTCACACGCATCTGGATTAAGGACTTTCTGACCAACAGACCCCAGACTGTGTTGCTCGGCCCCTACACGTCCTCCACCTGCATGCTGAGCACCGGTTCCCCTCAAGGATGCGTGCTGAGCTCTCTCCTATACGCCCTCTACACCTACGACTACAGCCCGGCCCATGGCAACAACACCATCGTCAAGTTTGCTGACGACGCGACAGTGGTCGGTCTGATCTCGGAAGGTGACGAGACAGCCTACAGAGAGGAGGTAAAGAGACTGACAGCTTGGTGCAAGGACAACAGACTGCACCTTAACACTGCAAAAACAAAGGAGATTGTCGTCGACTTCAGGAGGAACAAGACGGTGCCGCCCCCCCTCTGCATCGAAGGCGTGTGTGTGGAGAGGGTCCACACGTTCAAGTTCCTGGGAGTACAGATCTCCGACGACCTTTCTTGGACTCACAACACCACAGCAGTGGTAAAGAAGGTCCACCAGCGTCTGCACTTCCTGAGAGTCCTCAGGAAATTCAACCTGGACAGGAAGCTGCTGCTAGCCTTCTACCACTCGTCCATTGAGAGCCTGTTGACGTACTGTGTCTCCACCTGGTACAGCGGCTGCACTGAGGCCGACAGAGTGAGGCTCCAGAGGACAGTCAAAACAGCGCAAAGGATTATTGGCTGCCCTCTCCCCTCACTGTCGGACATCTACACCGCCCGGTGCCTCAGAAGGGCTCTCAACATCGTCAAAGACAATACCCACCCAAACTCACACCTGTTCGACCTGTTGCCCTCTGGCAGGCGCTACAGATGCATCAAATCGAGGACCAATAGACTGAGAAACAGTTGCTTTCCGAGAGCCATCTCCATTCTGAACTCTCACACACACACGAGAACACCCTTACCTTGCAGAACAGCATCGTGATGTGTTTTTATATACCCTATTCTGTACTAAATTCCATTGCACTCTCTTATTTATTAATCTAATTTATATATTTGTCTGTCTTATTGTTGTATTGCACTGGAGAGGGGAGCCTTCTAATCTCGTTGCACACTTGAGTACAATGACAATAAAGGGATTTCTAATTCTAATTCTAATTCTACTACGCATAGGAATGACTGATTGTAGTCATGGTCTTTACTGATTTATGATATTATTTTCACATGCTAAAGTTATATTACTTAGTTTATAAATGTGTGAACATAGTATTTTCATGACCTACACTCACATTCACATCATACATATTCAGTCTGCACATTACAAACTGATGACAAGCCAGACAGCACTTCATGGACAAATATGACAAAGCACATTCTCCACATAGGACATAGAGATGCAAACATACCAAATTGGGCACTGGATTTAGTTTTAAAATCGCTGCATTGGCTCCCCGTGTGTTTCAGGATTGATTTTAAGGTTCTTCAATTAGTTTTTAAATGCCTTAACGGTCTTGGGCCATCCTCGCGGACCCTGAGGTCCTCTGGCACCGGCCTGTTAATTATTCCTCGGGTGAGGACTGGAACACATGGCGAGGCTGCATTCAGCCATTCTGGTCCTCGTCTATGGAATAGCCTGCCGGAGGACATCAGGTCCGCAGAGACTGTTGATATTTTTAAAAGGAGGCTCAAGACCAGACCTGGGCATTGCACGGCCCGCGGGCCACATCCGGCCCGCCGGGTGGCACTGACTGGCCCGTATGACAGACCTGGGCATTGTATGGCCCGGGCCACATACCTTTGGTTGACTCTGACCGCGAGTGTAAGGTTAATTGGAAATTTCAAAATAAACATACTTTTTAATTTCACCTCATTCATGGGCGAAAGCTGCACTGCTTTTATTCTGAAATTGTTTTTTTTTTTTATTCCCGCACAATGTGCGTCACACATAATGACGTAATGCGTTTATCAAGACATGCGCGCGATTGAATCACAACAAGACAACGTTCGTCCTCAAAAATGTCCGCTCAGGCTACAAAAAGAAAGGTAGATGCCGAATGTAGAATTTTCAACAAAAATTGAACAGCGAAGTATTTATTTACTGAAGTTAGAGGTAAAGCTGTGTGTTTAGTTTGCGGGGAGCAGATCGCCGTGTTGAAGGACTACAATTTGAGTCGGCATTACCAGACGAAACATGCAGAGAAATATAAAAACGGCACCAGATAACAATGAACTGGGACACTTTTTCTCAAAATCACAGTTCAGTGACAGTCAATATGTTGTATCTTGCTTAATGTTTGGTGCAAAAAGACAATATTGTGATGTCTTTAAAATGCTCAGAACCTTTACACAACTATCCAACAGTATATGGAACTCAAAATGTGTTTTGAAGTGAATGTGACAGAATATGTTTACTAATATGAGTCACAAATAGTAAAAAATGTTAATATTATGTCTACCATTGTGTTGAGAAATTTGAATGAATACATTTTTGTAAGGCAACCTCATTTTTTCAGTTTATTTGGTATTTAGTTTCATTGCTTAACTTTAATGCCAGCTTGTCAAAACAGTGCTATTTACTGCTTTTTAAAAAAGAAATACAATTAATATTATGCAGAATTGAGTTCAGCCTTTTGGCCCGGCCCTCCACAATATTTAATGTTTCTTATGTGGCCCCATGGAAAAAATAATTGCCCACCCCTGCTCAAGACTCACCTTTTTTGTTTGGCTTTTAAATAATTTATCTTAGTCTTTTAATTCAGGATTGTCATTTTATATATTATCATTGTCTTTAATTTTTTTTAGCTTCTTTGTCTTTTAGTATCATCATTTTTCTTATATATTTTAGCTGCGTCGTTTTATATTATTGTCTTTTAATTTTTAGCTTCTTCTCTGTCTTTTAGTATCATAATTTTTCTTATATATTTTAGCTTCGTCTTTTTATATTATTGTCCTTTAATTTTTAGCTTCTTTTTTGTTTAGCATTATCATTTTCTTTTATATATTTTAGCTCCAGTGTTTCCTCAAGGGGGGCCTCCGCGCTGGGAGGTGTGGCTGGCCTTCTCACAGGGGGCTTCATCCCGGAGGCTCCTTAGGCCCGGCGGACCGGGGCCCTCTGCACTATGTGTAGGGTCTACCCCGGTCAGTCTGGGCTAGGGGTCTGTGTGTTGGCGCAGCTCCCTGTGGGCGTGAGCCGTCATCCCTCTCAGCGCGGATGACCGACCCTGGGTACATTTTCTCATATGGTTTCTCTGT